>NW_021604617.1:13823939-13834287 GCF_004785775.1 Grammomys surdaster
CTGGCTACTTATCCTAGTGACAGATGAGTTATTAAGTGTCTGAGATGAAGAAGCAGGTGGATAGTTCCAAAGCAGCCAAGGTGGAAGAAAGTAGCCAGCAGAAAAGGAAGAAGAAGAAGAAGGAGAAGGAGAAGGAGAAGGAGAAGGAGAAGGAGAAGGAGAAGGAGAAGGAGAAGGAGAAGGAGAAGGAGAAGGAGAAGAGGAGGAGGAGGAGGAGGAGGAGGAGGAAGAGGAGGAGGAGGAGGAGGAGGAGAGAGACAGAGACACAGACAGACAGACAGAGAGAGACAGAGAGAGTGCAGAAAACAGAGCTACAACTACAGAAGGAGAAAAGGGGACCTAAAACCTAAAGAAGACCTGGTCACCATAAGAGTTCAAAGGCACAATGAAGTCTCCTAGGACAAAGGTCTAGGCCAAAGATGGGAACAATAACACCGGCTGCTGACAAGGGTGGATGATTAATTGCAATAAAGGTCCCGATACTCTAATCCTATGCTAGGACTATAACTCTATTGAGAACCAGTTACCAGTGTTTCTACCTAGCTGCTGTCCCTGCAGACACTACCGAACAGGAAAGGGCAGAAGCTACTAGAGACCAGCATTTGGAATGTCCTCCTTGCCTACCAAGCATTTTGGCTACCTGAATGGTGGCAGAACTGTCATCTACATTCTTTTTGAAGCCTGTACATTACCTTCCAAGAAACAGAATCATCATAGCAGTACTCATCAGGTGGCTGGTTCCAGACAGGTAACTTCAGAATTAGACCTGTGTGGGCAGAGGGAGAGCAAAGCCCATGAAGAGGGGAGGCTTCTTCCTTACTAAGTAATTAGAATACTGTTAGGAAAATACTTCTTTTAGTTGGCAAAATTAGTTAGCAGGAGTTTAGCACATTATGGAATTTACAGGGAGTATCTTCTGCTAAGTAATGGAGTAATAAGGTACTGGCAAGAGTTTATATCATTATTATTTCTATTGTTTTGAGATAGTTTTAAAGTGGTCCAGAAGTCCCAGTCCTTTCATATTAACTTCCCAAGTAGCATGGTTACAAGCATGTGCCACAGAACCCAGCTAATTGTTCCCTTTTGATGCAGACCTGTAAGCAAACCTCCAACAATCGCTGTGCCAATGGAAGATCCCAGTGCTGCTGCCTGCATAGCCATAGACCTAGGTAATCAAAGTCAAAGAATTAAATGTTTTTCTAAGAATGAATGGCAACAAACAAACTTTGTCTACTGAAGGTAAGCGTGTTTGCCATCTTGAGACCAATGTATTGTTTTACCTACAAGCAAATGTGTAGTCACTTGTGCTTTTCTATTTTTTTTCTTTGTCATTCACTAGCCGTGGTTAATAAAGCATTCATCAGAAGAAGTTACAGACTTTCAAAAGATTGATCTTTGATTTGATTCATACAATAAATATCTACTGAATATCAGTTCCTGAACCCCTCTTCTAGATGGTAAGTGGAATAATATCTAAGGCAACATAGCTGTCATTTCCTCACCATTCTACATAAATAATTTTAGTGAAATTAGAAGGCCCATTAATAACATCAAAAAAACTAAAGTTCAGCATACATGCTAGGGAGAAGGCAATGAAGACACTGAAGATTATATCGGTAATACCAAAGGCAATTATCTTAAAATAGTGCTTCTCAACTTTCATAATGCTGCAGCCCTTTAATGTAGTTCCTCATGTTGTGGTGACCCCCAACCATAAAATTATTTTCGTTGCTACTTCATAACTGCAATTTTGGTGCTACTATTAATCTGCACGATATCTGATATGCAACCCCTGTGAAAGGGTCATTCAAACTGTCTTGACCTACAGTTTGAGAATCATTGCCTTCAAATAAACTATTGGGCTGGGAGAAGGCTCAGTGTGTAAAGAAGACTGCTGTCAAACCCTACTACCTGAGTTTGATACCCAGATCCACATGGAAGAAATGAATCAGCCCCAGCAAGCTGCCTTCTGACTTCCACATGCACATATGACACGCACATGTCTTCTATCTTCACACACACACACACACACACACACACACACACACACACACATACACACACACACACACACACATGTGCACACACACACAAGTAAATATATGTAACTTTTAAAAGCTGTTAAAAGTTGAGGACAGAAGAATGTGATAAACGGGGGTGAAATGTGCGCAGTTACTAAATCAATGGCAAGTGAACTTTGAAGGTGCTGGCATCCCTAGTGTGTGCTTCTCTCAGAGCAGGCAGGTAATAGAGTTGATGAAAGATTAAGCAATTGAAGTCTGTGAAAGGAGGCAACCAGAAAAGCTTCATTAGTGGTATTCTTTCCTTTATGTCTCCTTGAGCCTAGAATATTACACTGACAACAGTAAGAACAACAGGGGCCCACCCCCATCACTATGTATTTCAACAAACACAATTAGAAAGCACAGGACCAGGGCTAAGAAACACCCATTGGTTTTGACTCACTTTGTAGACTTCCCCCAGCTTATGGCCACAATGCTGGCAAGGCCTCCAAACACTCCAGGTAAGCCGTGCAAGTTATGGACCCCACATGTATCTTGGATCCTCAGTTTATTAGCTAACAGTGGCTAAGGTTGTAAAAGAGAGAAAGTCATTATTTTGTAAGGCATACAGAGCTCCATACAGGAGCAAACCACTGTGTATATTCTTCTGAATATACTTATAAATTCTTACCACGCATATGTTAGATACACAATGTGCTATTACTCAATACAAACAGATAGTTACAGTGTTTTGACAGCAAAACCAAATTAGTGACCCATCATATCCACATTTACTCCTTTTTTTAAAAATTTTGAATTTCTGATATAAACAGCTAAAAGCTACTCATAGCATAACTTCCATACATGGTACTTTAAAAAAAAATCTGTAGTTCTTGTGTACTTCAAGGTTCATTTATCCTGTGCAACTGCTGTCTGCTACTTTGTATTCTCTCACACCTTCTCTTCATTTCTTTCTCTTCTCAAAAGAGGAAATTTTATCCAAGGCTTGATTTTCTTTTGAAATTGAAATGAACCCATGCCAAACACTTTAAATACAATTGGTTCTTACTGTCTAGATTGGAAGGGAGTGACTTCACCTTCTCATCTTCTAGGAACATTTCGTTTGCCTCATGAGAACGTCAAGTTCACAAACAAGCAAGAATAGAAGATTCTCTGAAACTTCTTTAAAGAAATGAACACAAATCCTTAACATGGACTTCATGCTAAGTTACTGATAACTAGTACCAGATTCTCTTCTCCCAAAAAGAAGTCAGGATAGAGTCACTGCATAGCTCCAATATGCATGATATTTCTGAAAGAAAGATAATTGTCCTCCAGGGAAAGGCATGTAGGAAAGGGAACACCATATCTCTTTCCCTATCATCTCACGGGTCCGTTCAACTGGTTGGACATGAGAAGATAGTGATACAGATTTAAGGTTTGGGTCAATATGCCTATCATACATACAGTAAGGAACTTGTATCCAAGCACAGAGATGATCCCTGCAATGCTTCCAATGGTCATAGCAGCATATAGGGGGATTTCCATGTCTGCACATGTGCCCACAGCGACACCTCCTGCTAGAGTAGCATTCTGAATGTGTACCTGTGTGGAGGGAAAAGCATGAATGAGAGCCAGATGAGGCAATGTCAGAAAGACAGGAGGAAGGCAGAGTAGTGAACCCTGGGTTAGTTGTTAGCTGAAACACACATACACACATACACACACACATACACACATTTTTTTCTTTCCTTGAGATACATTTTGACCTGAAATATTTCAGACTGGGGAGAGAACCAATTTCAGCCCACCAGAATGCTCAGAAAACACAGTGTGGCTGCTTTACCCAAAGAGTTGGGTATCTGTCATTTTAAAAAGATTATCTGTTCAGTATGATTTAAAAAAAAAGTGCTGACAGTTGTCTCTTATGACCCAAATTGTAAAGAGTTGAAATATATGTTCTTAACCTTGCTTTATATATGGGTTTTAGAGATGGCTCAGTATTTATGGACATTTTCTGCTTTATCAGAGGACCTCTTTCAGCTCCCAGAGCCCACACAGTTGCTAACAACTGCTCTGTGATTCCAATTACAGGGGATTCAATATCCTTTTCTGGGCCCCATGGACACTGTTATGCATGTGGTCCACTGATATGCTTGCATGCAAAACATCCCTAAACATAAAAAAAACTTAAATACATATATGATATATATTTAATAAACAAACAAACAAACAAACAAATAAATAAAACATTTATTTCCTACTCTAGGTGAGAAAAGAAGAGTGCTTGATCTGAGGTTTTGTCTCAAATAGCCATTTCTCTAACTCAAAGGCAAGAAGCTCCAGGCAAGGAGTTCAACTTAAAAAAAAAAAAGATGTCACGTTACATTTTTTGGGCACACAGAATTTGCAAAAATTACTTCAGAGAATTTCTACATGTCTACATTCCTCCAGCATCAACCTCTTACATAAACATAGAAAAATAAAACTCTCATTACTTCAGTCTCATTAAAACTCTTATTTGGATTTAACTACCACCCAAATGGTCATTTTCCTTTTCTGGAGCCACGTTTGGGATTGTTGTTTCTGTTTATTTTTTTCCTTTAAAAAAAGTATGCACATATACACTGAAATATAATCACAACTACTGCCTATCTTCTTCTTCCAAATTCCCCTGTATTACATGCATTATAGTATGTTCCCTCCTAATGTCACACTTTTGAGACCCCACTAAGTCCAGTTGGTGCTGGTCAGACATGCAAGGGTGTGGGACCGTCCACCGAAGGAAGGAAACTTTACCAGTGACTGCACAGAATTGTTGTTACTTTGAGAATGTTTGCAGGTGGGAAAAGAGAGGCAGCATCTACTGTCTTAGTTCCTAGTCTTACTCTTTGACAAGTCAAGAATTAAATGGGAAATTTCTAAGGAGTTTAGAGCACTTAGTTTTATAATGAAAAAAAAAAATCCGTTCTGTCTGGTTTCCTTACTGGCATAACTTACTAAACTGGGAATTCCTTGACTTCATCGTAGCGGAGTAGGTAGTAAATGAATGAATATTATTTTCAAAATGTTCTCGAGAATGCAACTGTTGACATTAAGGAAGTTTCCATCGGTTGAACATTGACACTTACCATATCCAGCCTGCCTCGGCGTTCAACAAGACTGGAAAAGGCATAGGCTGTGATCACACAAGCAGCAAGGGACATGTATGTGTTGACAATGGCCCTATACTGATTATTTCCATGATCAGCAATGGCTGAATTAAAGCTGGGCCAAAATATCCACAGGAAAAGTGTTCCTATAAATCATAAATGGAGTTAGTTATTATAGAGAAGACCATTTTAAAGGGTAGTTTGCTCTGTGAATTGACGTTTGTCATTTTAGAAGCCCTAATCATCAGAAAGCCAGGCAGAACAGGGACTACTGACTCACCATAAGACAAAGTGATCTCCAAAAGAAGCCTTCTGAGCATCTTCACACACACGTTCAAGTGTACGTATCACCAAATAGACAAGTATCAGGTTCATTTTACTCACCGATCATGGCAAACAAGTCAGAGTGGTACACAGATTCTTCATTTGGGTGTTCACCTCTGAGGGCAGGCCGGTATAAGACTCCTGCTACCGCTAAACCAAAGTAAGCTCCAAAGGCATGGATTGTCATTGATGCTCCAGTGTCAGTGGCCTGCCAGGACAAAGTGCATTTGCAAGAAATGGAGGTGAAGCTGGCTCTCAATATAGGCAAAAGGACGATGAAAGAATTGTTTGGGGAGATGTTAATGAAAAGATAAAATGAGGCAGTAAAATGAGAAAAAGTACTACAAATTCTTGAGACATCCAACAGTGAGGTACTTCTTGTGATGTGACTACCAAAAAAGTACTAAATATGCCTGAAATTCAGGATGCCTGGAATATATCTGGAATATATTATCCACCTAATAAAGTTCTGTTGGTTTTTAGGTGAGGCCAAATTCCTTAAGTGTCAGGCTCTTATTGAGCATCCAAAACTCATTAGGCTATTTCAGGTTGGAGAAATGTTCAGAGAAATATGAGCTATTGCACTTGTTGCAATACAAAAATGATTCATGTGTATTTGGCTTTGCAGTTAAAGTTCATTTAGCTATACCTCAAGTGCGTGAACCTTAAATAACTCAAAGACTTGAACCTTGAAAAGGCCAGTTTCCCTAAGTAGTTCCACATTATTTTATGCAACACATGAAGACCTGCTGAGTTCCAATACTGATTTGATGAGAATTTTGTTCTCATCCTAGGATCTGGTATGGATTTAATCAAGCATTCTCCATTTTGGGTTTCTAGAGAGAAAATCCAGAATGTTGAGCCAGGAGCAATTCTGTATGCAAACTAAGGTAGGTGAATGAAAACATCATCAATTTATTTAAGATCTTCAGAGTGGTGAAGTAGAAGAAACTTCTCGTTTATTCCATCGTTGACTGGACAAAGATCAGTGCCCTTGAAGAGAGTCATCACTAACTGAGTTCAGTTACCACTCTAGCACATATATATTCTCAACTTAAACTTTTCTGAACACTTCCATATAGGAACCTTGCTTCTCTTTGGCATATTATTTCAGGAGAGACATAGGTGACCATTAATTATATTTGGATTTACAAATGTCATATAAGTCTGTGTGGCTCTATAAATGCTCACTGATTTGTAGCAAAAGAGCCTCTCCCATTTCCTCCTCAGAATCCACAAAATTAGTCTTCGCTTATACAGCACATTGAGCCTATAGGGTCTTTGGTTGATCTTGTCTTCGTCCAATGGTAGCGCCACCAGTTACTGGCCAGCTACTCTCATGCACTGCAACTCAAGTTCTTTCTTTAGTCCACCATAACCAATGAGCCTTTGTACTTGATATTCCTGTGGCATTAAGTGCATGTCTCCCCCTTCATGACTGATGAAACTCCAACATACTATTTTCATTATTACTTTCCAAGAGAACTCTATCCTTACTTTTTAATCTACATTCAACAGTTTTTCCAAGGATCTCCACTTTCCATTATGTTTTCAGGTCTTTGAGTGGGTGTACATGCGTGTTGGAAGCTTGGTCCTCAGTATAGCAGTATTCAGAGATGTGGCTTTGGGAATGTGGTTGTATCATGAGGGATGTGGTACCTTTAATGGATCTTCAGCTTCTATTATTGAGTGGACAGCTAAAACTCAAAAACTGTAGGAAGTATTGTCATTAGAAGAATAATTTTGGTCCCCAGACCCTTTACTTTCTGTCTGCCAGGTGTAGGGTTGCTTCACTCTAATGCATGCCACCAATGTGATCAATCTTCACAAAGGCATTCTTCACAGATCTGCCTTTCTATGGGTCCAGAAACAATAGAGCCAAGGGCCTATAGAGTAAATAAAAGCTCTGAAGACATGAACCAATATGCATCTTTCCTCCTTTGGCATTAAGTGCATGTCTCCCCCTTCATGACTGATGAAACTCCAACATACTATTTTCATTATTACTTTCCAAGAGAAAGTATCCACTCAGATAATTTGTCATAAATAGAAATTTAACATTGAAAGGATATATAAGTTTGATTTTCACTGACCCACAATACTCCTAGCCTTTGTAAAGATAGAAACCTTAACTAATTTTGTTTGTTGGCAAGCCACCAATATTTGAAAGTTAAAATATTAGCTCTTGAATCAACTGTTCAAAATAAGTATAAATAAGTGAAAATGAATATCAGAGTGGTGAGAAATATCCTACGTATTATTTTCGAGGGAACTAGTGACATTTCATAGAGAAAAAGATTTGAGCCCATATAAGTCTTTATATGGGACTATTTACACGATTGTTTAAATATAAGTGGGAATTAATTATTAATAGGCAACATGGTGTAATCAAATGTGTGATAGAGTGAGAAAAATGTGGCTTACATCCAGACTGAGACTCAGGTGAATCATTTAGTGTGCCCCTCCCCCAGCCTTGAGCAGCCCTGAGAGATGAGACCTTGTTTACCACAATAGACCAAACAATAGGACTCTGGAGGCATTGCCTGCCTTGGCATTGCCTGTCTTGGCACCTCCTTGGCTGTCTGTAGCCTGGTACACAAGCTGAGAAGAATAGACTGCCTGTTGAGCTTGCCTTGACAATTAAGTATGGATTCCCCTCACCCCCAGAGGATTGCTTCCGTTCACCCCCAGCGCTCACCCCCAGCTGAAGCAAGAAGGAACTCTGGGGGTGGGTGTGGGTTATCCCCTTTAAATTGAAAGTTGAACATTAAAGCATTGAGCTTCGATCAAAAACCTTTGTCCTGGCTTCATCTCTTCCCGCCCTTCTGTCCTTTCTTCCATTCCCAGCCTCTCTTTCAGGTGAACCCGGTCGACTGTGGCTGATGGCCCCCAACAATTTACTGTGATTACTTTATTGAGGACAGACAGTAGTAACAATGATACGTACCTTCCATGGTTTTGTAAAAAAAAGATGAAATAATATGCAACTCCCTTTACCCTATTTTGCAATAAACACTCCCTAGAGTGTGGCTATTTCTTACTATTTGGTCTGGTAACACTCTTGCCCTTATGAACAGTCAGCACTCATGGCTTATGGTACCAATAAGTATATATTTTCTCATCCTTACCTCAAATTCTTGGATAACAAGATGTTCATTGCCAGCAAACACAGCAATTTCCAGAATTGTCATGATCAACATTTGGATGGGGCTCGTTTTCCCCAGAACAGCGCCAAAGGAAATTAGAACCGTGGCTGTACTGAAGTCTGCATTTATCATACTGAGGGTGAAAGAAAGAATGGGTTGAATAAAGAGTAAATAGCACACCATAATAGCACAGTAGCACAGTAAGTTGTAGCTTTGACCTGGGCACTAGCCCCACTAATGAGGTTGTTGCCTTCATTATTTAACTGTGCACTGATTTAGGAGCTAAGATTTTAACATATGAACTTGAAGGTGATCACATTCAAGGGCACTCACTCTCTGATTCCAAGGTGAAATTTCTGTCCATTGCTGTGAAGAAGGCCCTGCATAATCGTACCCCATTGGAGGCCCAGAGCAGCAAGAAAGAGGTTAAAACCTACACCGCTGAAACCATATTTCTTCAGGAAGGTCATGAGGAAGCCAAACCCAGCAAATATCATGACATGCACATCTTGGAATACTGAAAAAGAGAAGAGGAAGAAAAGTTTTGTGTAACAAGAACCCCAAGAGTTGTGTGATAATATTTAGTACATGCTTTCTGCTTTGCATCAAACTGCAAGAGGAGATCATTAACTGTCATGACACTTGACACAGGCTTGAGTCATTGGAGAAGAGTAACCTGGATAGAGAAAATCATCTCCACCAGATTGCCTGTAGGCACGTCTGTAGGGCATTTTCTTGATTAATTGTGGATGTGGGAGGGCCAGTTCACTGTGGGTGATGCCCTCTCTGGGTAGGCAGTCCTGGATGGTATAAAAAAGCAGGCTGAGCAAACCTCAGGGAGTAAGCCAGTTAGTAGGGATCTTCCCGATGACTTTCAGTTTCCTTCCTTAAGTTCCTGCCAAGAAATCAGTGATAACCTTAGAAATGAAATTAACCCTTTCCTACTATGGATTGATTGGTTAGGGATCCACATATAAGAGACAAAATAATAAGAGTCTGACGGACAAATATTGGAATTAGCTAGTGTCCATTTTTCAAAAGTATACATAGTGTTAATTCTGAAAATTTTAGCCAAACAAGTCTAACTTTGTAGTGTTTTTTTAAACGTCACCCTGAAGCCCTAAATCAACATGTAGGCAGTTTCCCCTTGAGGAATGAATATAACACTTGTATAGAGTCCTCAGCTTAGCTGTCCCAATTCTGTTATGTGGCTGTGTTATGTTGGACAGGTCATTCAATGTCTGGGAACTTCAGCGTTTCGTCTGCAAGATCAACAAAACCTACTTTGCAAGCTTATTTCCAGAGGGGTGTCCTTGTTGGTAAACTCATCCAATTCAAATAAGTCATGCTCAAACATAAGATAGCCAACACCCAGCCTTTGCCCTCAAGAAGCTTATAGCTGGCAAGCATAACATTTGAATGAACCATACAAATTATAATTTTAGCAATGACGTTAACATTTATATAGTATTTTTGTAGGTATTGCTTTATTTGAGTTTTTTTTTTCTGATCTGCTTCTGCTTGTATATTATGGTTTCCAATTTTGTGTTTTTGTAGGCTTTGTGTTTGTTTCTTTTGGGAATTTTTATTTATATTTATCTATCTATATATTAATTAATTAATTAATTAATTAATTAATAATTGTTTGCCTGGTAGTCTGTTAGAGAGAGAAAAACAGAGAGAGAGAGAGAGAGAGAGAGAGAGAGAGAGAGAGAGAGAGAGA
>NW_021604617.1:13834297-13950205 GCF_004785775.1 Grammomys surdaster
AGAGAGAGAGAGAGAGAGAGAGAGAGAGAGAGAGAGAGAGAGAGAGAGAGAGAATGTGGAGTTGCATGAAAGTGGAGGTGGGGAGACTCTGTGAGGGGTTGGCGAAGAGGGAGGTATGATCATAATATATTATATTACTTCCTTTTTCTTTTGCAGTTAAAAGAAGACAATGGCTGGGCTGGAAAGATGGCTCCGAGTTAAAGAGCACTGTCTGATCTTCCAGAGCTCTTGAGTTCAATTCCCAGCAATTAATGGTGGCTCACAGCCTATCCTGGAATATGATGCCATCTTCTGGCATGCAGGTATACATACAGATAAAACACTAGTATACATAAAAATAAACAAACAAACAAACAAACAAATAAATCTTAAAAGGGGGGCTGTAGAGATGGGTCAGCAGTTAAGAGTACTTGCTACTCCTCTAGAGGTTCTGAGTTCAATTCCCAGCAACCACATAGTAGCTCACAACCATTTATAATGGGATCCAATGACCTCTTCTGGTGCATCTGAAGACAGCTACAAGTGTACTTGTATACGTTAAATAAATAATATTTTTTTTAAAAACGAAGACATGTTATTGGTAATGTTAGAAAATTGTCAGTATCTTATGGTTCCATTTTATATGTAGGAAAATAGTTCATCTGAGATAAAATCAGAAACATGCAACAGCAGAGAGAGGAAGTGAAATATGTAAGTGGTTGATGGACATTCAACATTTCAGCCAAGATTCAGACAGAAATGGGCACAGAGAAGATGTGCCTAGAAATCATGTCTCTGAGAGGCTGATCTCTGAGCTGCCAAGCCCACATTTGTCTGAATCAAGTTTGAATTTTCCAAATCCTTTGTTATTTGAACAAAGTAGGTGTGCCAAGATGCCGGAAGCAGAAGGTTTTTTTTGTTTTGTTGTTTTGTTGTTTTTTTGTTTTTTTTTGCGTGCAGAGAGTCCTCACTAGCCTGTAGCTCCTTTCCCTCTTCATTCTATAATCAAGCTCAGAGACTGAGAGTGGGTCTCCGCTCAAGTGTGCTTACTTTGGTTGGAATTGCTAAGTACTGTTTAGATTCACCTTTTAGAAAGGCTTTTATCTCCGGTTTCCCCTGGCTCCTGTCATGGCAGCCCCACACTTTACAGTTACTCTGGAAAACGCTCTTTTCTTATTTGAAGTCAGCTCTGTCTGAGAACAGCGTTTACCGAACACTCATTATAGAAGGACATTTTTTCTTCTTGGGAGGGAGAGGACACCCTGATGCTGGATGTGCCATAGCCTCCTGTGGGATTAGCAAAGGTCCTTTTCTTCCCAGACGTGTCTCCTATTGTTTATGGTACTGACATCATCCTGTACTTTTCTCAGGATTCCCAGAACCTGGAAGATACTTACTGCTAAATAGCTGCCAACTACTATCACTCTGTTAAATATTTGAAATATAGTTAACCAAGTGTGTGTATTATTTTTAAGTTGTCTTACTGCCATTTAACTTTTCTGCGTTTGTATTTTATGGTAGATTCCACTGGAGCACAATTGAAACAAATAAAGAAACAAACAAGCAAACAACAAGAAACTTGCGTGACCATGACTTTGCCAAATCTTTCTGGAACTACATCATCTCTTTTAAGAACTGTTTGGCTTGGATATTGTTCAAATGGTCATCTAGTTCTTCACTTTGTTTTATTTACTTTATTTTGATGTGTGATTAAGGCCCTAAAGCCCAGTTGGGTCCTTGTTCTTGTTTGTGATCATAATGGTAGAATTGAACTAGTTTAATTTACTTCACTGTTTTATTATTTAATGTTTTTCCCTCCATAGATGTGTATATGAATAAAGTGTATTTATGTCATATCAGAATCTGTCCCTTTTTTATGCAACTTTTCTTGCTCCTACTTTTAAAATAGTTCATTGTGTCCCATGGGTATAGGGCGCCACCTACTGCAGCATGGGCAACTTAGTGTCACAAACCTGAAGAAAATGGACTTTTCCTCCCTTATAGACCCTCGACGGTCTATTATTCAGGTGGATGTAGGAGACCCTGGGTCCCTCCCTTTGTGTGCTATAGTGTGTTGACTGGCTTGTTCTTATGTGGTCTATGCAGGAAGTCACAGTTGCCGTGAGTTCAAAACTGAAAATGTCATGTTATTTTGCAGCAAACTTCTCTCATCTCTGGCTCTTAAAATCTTTCCATCCCCTCCTACGTGATGTTTCTTCAGCCTCGGGAAGGAGGGCATGCGATTCAGAAGTTCCATTTGGACACTTTGCCATTGTTTTAATTCAGCATTTAAAGTATTTTTCCCTCAACATTTTTTATGGTTTTCTTTTCTTAGAGTTCTTTTGTTTCCTTCTGTAATCTACTAGCTTTAAAGTATTAAATAACCAACCCATTAAACTATTTTATCCAACTTTTGAAATGACTCTCACTAGTGAGAATTATTCTGCAGAGTATATTTCCATTCCTTTTTATGGAAAGCCAGACATTTTATATGGGGTAGAAGATTTCATGTATCATCAGAAGCAAGTTACGTAGTCTTAAAATTTGTTTTTACCTCTAATTTGTGTTACTTATTCCTGCCACAAGAGGGCAAAAGCATCTCATCTGATATTCAAGTTGCTAAAAAGCGACCAAAAGCGTGTATGATCTGACAGTATCTGTTTGATGGTGACAAATACAACAGCCCAGACAATCAGGATTGCATTAAGAGCTTGTGAATGAAAACAAGGCAAATGCCCATTTGGTTTTGTGCAACAAGGCTCTGCCTTTAAAACAATAAAGTGAACTCGTTGTGAGGAAAAGCAGGACTTGTTTAGGGGATTGCCTGTTTCGGAGATTACTTTTCAACAAGTTACAAAGTTTCCAAGATGTTTCTCAATGAATGACTCTATGTAGACGTCTGATTGTGCACCGAAAGTGCATTTGACAGGATTTGGGGACACAGTTGGTTGTTACGATTGATGGGGTGCAGTGGGGTACAGTATGGACAGAGATGCACCGTTGATAACCATGCTACTTGCACAGGACAGTCTCCCCCACCCCATCCCCCACCACAAGGAGTTCTCTACTTCAAAATGCCAACATTGTCACTGTTGAGAAACCTTCATCTGAGTCAATTCATGCTTTTATAAGGATGCAGAGAGGTTCTGTAAAACTTTTTTCTTATTTTAACTGAGGCCAAGAAGGTGGAGGTGGTGGCAGGGTGGGGGTGGTGGCAGGGGGCACTGAACAACTGATCAAGTTTCAAATTCCTCCTCAGATCCCATTTAATTAAAATAATGTTTTAGTTCACTTCACACACACACACACACACACACACACACACACACACACACACACACATCACTGTACTTTGATTCATGTTCACCCCAATACCTTCCAATACCTTCCCCCTCCCCCTCCCCAACTGTTTTCCTTCTGCCTTGCTCACACTGACTTAGAAGTGGACAGGAGTTTTTCCTTGCTCTCTTCTTCTGTTTCTTCCTGTAATCTGAGACCCAAACACAATGTTTTGCTTTTTATTTTAAATAAAATCTTAGTGTTGTCGGAGCTTCCTGTGCTTGGGGTCAGAGTGTGCCCTTCACATTTTAGCGAGGCATCAAAGTAATTGAGAACACCAAGTCACCTCTTTGAAGATTGGCTATAGTTTCTATTGGTGCAACAGAGTACTGTGGCCAAAAAGCAAATTGGGAAGGAAAGAGTTTATCTGGCTTACACTTCCATGTTGCTATTCATCATTGAAGGAAGTTGGGACAGGGACTCAAGCAGGGAAGAAACCTGGAGCCTGGAAGCTGATGCAGAGGCCATGGAAGAGTGTTGCTTACTGTCCTGCTTTCGCCGGCTTACTCAGCCTGCTTTAATATAGGATTCAGGACCTGCAGCCCAGGGATGGCACCGCCCACCATAGGATGGACCAATCTACATCAATTACCAATTAAGAAAACGTCTTCCAGCTGCATATGTAGGATGGCCTAATTTGGTATCAGTGGGCCGGGAAGCCCTTGGTCCTGTGAAACCTTGGTGCCCCAGCATAGGAGGATGGTAGGGTTGTGAGGTGGGAGTGGGTGGTGGTGGTTGGGGGAGCACCCTCATAGAAGCAGGGGGGAGGGGGAGGTTTGTGGAAGGGAAACCGGGAAGGGGGATAACATTTGAAATGTAAATAAAGAAGATATCCAATAAAAACTTAAAAAAAGAAAAGAAAATGTTCTTTATGTTACAGAGGCGTTTTCTCAAGTAAGGTTCCCTCCTTGTGGATAACTCTAGTCTGTGGGTCAATTGCTTCAAGCTCTACAGTGTGTTCAGATCAAAGGAAAATAAGACGTTTAATCTTATTTTCACTGAGTAAACTTCTTGTTCCATGAAGAATGTGTGTTTACCCTTTAGAAGTTAATTGACACTGGGCTGGAGAAGACAGCACAGTAGCAATGTGCTGTCTTTACACAGAGACTTGACCTTGGTTCCTCAGAACCTACATAAAAAGCTGGATACAGTGGCATGTGTTTGTAAACAAAGCCCTGGCAAGGAGGATACAGGAATTTCCTGGGGTTCATTGGCTAGCTAGCCTCATCCATGACTCCACAAGAGAAGTCCTCTCAGATCGTAAGGTGGAAAGAGAGAAAGAGACAGAAGGAGACAGTCAATGACAACTTCTGTCTCTGTCTCTCTGTTTCTGTCTCTGTCTCTCTGTCACTGTCTGTCTGTCTGTCTCTCTTTTTCTCGAGGAGACCAAATATTTTGTTGATGAAATTTCTAGAGACAGTAGGTTTATGTTGATCGGTGAATCCTGAATTTTAAATTGAAAGTGAATATTGCATATATAATTCAGGGGTCTGATCATAATAGGCTTTAATGGCAAAAATACAACAAAACAAACCAACCTCCCAACTCCCATTTAAGTACATAAATAAATACTGCTCCCCAAACAAACCAGAAAAGCAATACAAAATACCCAGGGTTGAATTCCAATTAAGCTTTTTTTTTTTTTTCCTAACAAACACCTGGCTTTTGGAAAACTACTTAATAACTTCAACCTAGATATTATCAAAGAAGTTGCTTTGTAACATATATACTAAGGGTTGTTTTGAAAATGAAAAAAAAATAGGTGCTACGCAATCCCTGTACCTTGAACAAATTCAACTTTGTTCTGGTATTACTATTTGAAATTTACTTTTATTTTCTGTCTATGAGTGTTTGCCCGCACTGTGTGTCTGTGCACCACATGCAGATCTTGTGTCTGTGGAAGCCAGAGAGGATGTAGGATGCCCTGGAACTGGAGTTAGAGAAGGCTGTGCATTGCTCACAGGTAGGTGCTGGGAATCAACAAGAATAACAAGTGCTCTTAACAACAGGGCATATCTCTAAAGCTATTTATTACTTTGTTTTAATAATTTGAATTTTAGAATTCTATACATTACTTCAAGCAAAGGGTTTGGCTTTTAGGTTAATATCAAATCTACCAGGATATAACCATCATCCTAATTGCCACCATTTCTATCTCCATCTCCACATTCGCCGTTATCACCGTCACTACCATCACGATCACTATCACCATCATCCCCATCACTGTCCTGACTATCAACAACAGCACCAAGAACAGCAGCATACCTTTAATTAGTATTAATTATTCAAAATTGTATTAATTTGTTCTGTTTTACTTCCATGCTTATCTTGCAATAGGTATCTTGCAAACCCCGATAATTCAATAATTTAAAAATGAAACTTTGTCTAGCTAACCATATATCATCTAAAGCAAGCAAGATGAATAAACATCATTTTCATTAATTTATATGCATTTATTTTTTTCATCCCAGAATGTCTTCATTGTCCCATACTGAACACTTCCTTTTCTGGAAATCTTCTAGACCCATTCACGAATTCATTCTCTTCTCAGTGCAAATGTGCCCAGCTACCACAGAGTACATATGTCTCTTTTTTTTTTTTTTTTAAAGATTTATTTATTTATTTATTTTATTTATGAATATACTGTAGCTGTCTTCAGACACACCAGAAGAGGGTACCCAGTCTCATTACGGATGGTTGTGAGCCACCATGTGGTTGCTGGGATTTGAACTCATGACCTCTGGAAGAGCAGTCAGTGCTCTTAACCGCTGAGCCATCTCTCCAGCCCCCTACATATGTCTCTTACTGTATTTGTTTTGTTTCTATCATTCTGTCTGTTATTGCTCTGGATGCTCATTTACTTTTCAAATAGATGGAGCATGTCCAACTCCATGCTTCTCCAGGAAATACTCCTTCAGAAAGAGCAAGTCTGAAGATAAAAACGGTGGAGTGAGATCTTACAGAGATACAAATCCAGGATGTGTGCAGGGCATCAAAGAACAAGCAAAAACTTGCAGGAGAACAGGGGACCAACAGGCAGAAGGAGAATGAAAATGAGCCAGTGTCTGCCCCTGGCCTCCAAACCCACATACAAACATTTCTGCATATCCACTACACCTGTGTGTACACGTGCACACATCCACACAAACATCCTCAAACTACATTATACACTTGGATGAAAATGTTCTTCTGTTGTGAGAATATCTTTTTTCTGAAAATACTTCTTGCTGTCAAAATCTGAAATGTTGCCTGACCTAGCAACTGAGTTAATAATGTGCCTGGGGACTATTTAACATATGTACTCAATCCGTTGTCCTAGTGTGTACTCAGCCTACTTACGTTTAATTTGCCTTTAAGCCAACGTTGTACTTAACCTTACTATATCCTGGATTTTTCATGTATTCAGCTTTTACAACCTAAATGCATAGCTTTAATTAAAACACATATACTGTTCCATATCACTGACCATATATACTGTGTTTGTGTTGGTAATTTATTGAACGTGCCAACAATTTGAAAGCAACCTTAAATATCCCATATATGTTAGAAGTGACACGTGGATATAAGTTGATAAATATGGTTGAAGTTTTGAGTACTATTTTGGTTTAGTTGGGACCTTTAAAGTAACTTCTTTCCTTGTGATGGGTTGAATGAAAATGGCTTCTATAGGCACATATACTTGAATGCTTGGTCCCCAGCTGGTGGACTGAATGGAAGGATTAGGAGTTGTGGCCATGTTGGAGACCATTGTTGCTGGGTGTGGCCTTTCAAGTTAAAAGGCCCAGTTATAGGGCTGGAGAGATGGCTCAGTGGCTAAGAGCATTGACTGCTCTTCGAGAGGGCTTCCGAGTTCAATTCCCAGTAACTACATGGTAGCTCATAATCATCTGTAATGGAATCCAATGCTCTCTTCTGGTGTGCCGGAAGACAGCTATAAGTGTACTTATATACATAAAACAAACAAGCAAATCTTAAAAAAAAAAAAAACCCTCTGTAGCTCTGAGCTCTTTCTCTAGTGTCATGCTTACCTGCCTGTTGCCATGTTTCCCACCATGATGATAATAGACTAAACCTCTGAAACTGTAAGCAAGCCCCCAACTAAGTGTTTTCTTTTATAAAAATTGCCTTTGTCATGGTGTTTCTTCATAGCAATAGAACACTAATGAAGATACTTGTAAAAACCTGTTAAAGATTTCTGTAAAAATCCAATATCTCACTCCTTCTCATACCATGTTTTTCGGTCAATAAATACATAGCAAAGCTCCTTTTAAGGTCAGATGGACTTCAGACACACACAATAAGCAGGTTGTGGGCTGTGAAAGACAAAGGTCACAATGAGAGAAGTAGAGAATTCAAATTTGGGCTTCTTCTTGACCCAATGTTTTTCAAGAGGAAGCTTTAATTTCTACTATTTTTATACATTCTCTGTTATTTTTCTTTTTTAATATAAAGTAAAATATAATTATGTCACTTGCCTCTTCCCTGCCCTTCCTCCAGTCCTATGTCCTATCAAACTGATAGTTTCTTTGCCTTTGGTTATTTTTGTTACACACAAATGACTCACACATACAAATATGTATATAAGCATGGATAAAATTATAAATACAAACATCTAAGTCCATTACACACACACACACACACACACAAATGAACTGTGGGGTTCATTACCTGTTGGTTGACTACTCCTGAACATGAGGCATGTGTGTCCTGGAGTTCTTGATATGCCCAGTGTGATATGCTCATTGGAGCAAACAGAGTTTTTTCTTTCTCAGCATGTATACATGACAGCTTCATTGTTAAACTTTTTACCCTAGTGTCAGGAATTTCATTCATTCACCCATTTAAAAATACAACAAAATAAAATATGACAAGATAAAACAAAAACTATCCCATCAAAGTTGGATGCAAGGCAAACCAACAGAAGGAAAAGAGCCCAAGGAAGGCACAGGAGGCAGAGACTCACTCAGTGAACTCATCTTTTCTGAGGGAATAGTAGTCTTAGGGAACTATCTTCTAACCACCTCCAGATGGTAAGATGAATATATACATAATTTACCTACATTTATCAGTTATTAATTATCTAGATAATTATTATCTAGATTTGCTTTTCTCTCATTCTAAAAGTAGGGGTATATGTACCCATATTCAAAATCTTCAGCATTCATTACAAGTAGGTAATAAAATATAGTTTCATATGTAATTAATAATTTCATCATGAATAGACTGAGTTTAAGTCATGGTGAATGACCACAATATCAAAATATCTGCATCCAAGAGATGCAAGCCTGGTCCAAGAAGGCCTATGAAATTATATTTGCATTTCTGTATCTCAGTTTACTCAAAGTTCACATGCTGTTTTTGTTATATGTATTTCTTTAATTGAAATTTTGACCAGTCATCATCCCACCTGCCTTTTATTGGAGGTTTTATTTTGCTGCTAATGTGGCATACTTTACAACTTGGAAGCATTTGGTTGTTGACCATAAGTAAATCATACTAAGGATTTTATCAATGATATAATAAGGAAGTATTGTACATTGGCCATTGGTTCCATGAGATGCAGCATTTGTAATGATGAGTTAGATCACATGGTTAAGTATAGACTGCCAGATATTTACAGTATAAATGCTCCTTTGTCTTGTAGCTAGGAGTATATCTTGGCAATGATTCCTTCAGATTATTTGAATGGAATATTTTTTATTGAACTTAATACAATAGCTTCACAATTCATTGCTGTCTTTGGTGGTATATAATCCCATATAAGTAATGCCAAAATTTTAGTTTTCTATATATCTATCCTTTATGTCTTATACACTTATCAAATATTCTTTTCCTTTCTTTGTCCCTATCTCTTCCTTGTTCCTTTCCTGATCTTCCTCCAGCCCTTCCTATGTCCTATCAAATTGATAGTATCTTTGTCTTTGATTATTTTTGTTACACACAAGTGACTCACACATACAGATATGTATATAAGCGTGGATAAATATATGTGTGTATGTGTGTTTACATGCCAAAGCATCCAAGTAGAAATCAGAAGACAATTTGTAGGAGTCAGTTTTCTCTTTCCATCTCGGAATGGAAAACAGTGGTCAGACTTTATGGTAAGCAACCTACTTGATGAAGCCATCTCTCTTGTCCCATGTCACTTTTCCATATTTAGTTAGAATTCTCCTGTAGGGCTAATGTTCTCCTTTCTTCACCCTCTTCATTTTATAGAAAACTCCAAGTTATTCATTTGGTTCTCTCTCAGTTTCCTCTGCCGTCTTACTACTTGTTCATTGCTTATGTCCTGATCTTGTAAAAAAAAGTGAATTGTCTCTGAATAAATATAAGAATGAATTCCAACATTACAATTTGAAGCATAAATCACAGTTTTATATATTTTGCTGGTCTGAAAAGTCAGGATAATTTTGAGTGCCTTGTAAATTCTTTGAAGCTTTATATCTTCAGTGTTTCCCAAAGGGTATAAAAATGTATAAAAATACAGAATGTTCACAATTACCCATGGGTCCTTGATCCACTCAAAGTGAAAGTAAAAAAAAAAATTAGTGTAGTAAAGTACAAAAAGATCATTGGTGTGGTTTAAGTGTCAAGTAAGCAATAACGTCCTGATGTGTTCAGAATCTCCTAATAAAGTAACCAATCCACTAAGGCCCTTGTCTTTCAAATAAAGCTTTCACCACACTAGTCCCAAGTTTGAGTTATCAGTTTATGTCCCTTTACAGAGTGATTAATAATTCTTCATGTGTCTTAGAAGCCAAACCTACAGAATATACAGAATTGCAAATTAGCACCTCAGAAACATGACATTCAGTTGTGCAAAATACTTTTATGGTGTGTCTAGAAATATGTGTAAATTCAAGGGTTATGTAACATCATACCCTATTACTAAAAGGTCATACAATGTACAAGTCAGGGGAGAAGAAAATATGACCCCCATTGGTGCACTTTACTAAAAAAATGCAAGGTGGGACCTTCACAAGTTTGTGAGAAACTTTTCAGCACTCTGACTGAGAGCTATACAGGTATTTAATAGGTCTAAAGAAATTCAGCCTTCTCTGCCTTAAAATCATAGCACTCGGCACAGTGTGTCACACTAGGTGGGCACCCAAATGTTTATTGATTTGATGTGAATATTGTTTTTCCATAATGAACATTGACAATTTGTTTTCTAATGAGTGGTGCTTATACATAAGCCTTCTATCTGTTAATTGTTTGAACTCTAGAGAAGATATATACCCTCAAATCATGCAGTTTCTAAGGCCATCCTACATATTATTTCAACAAGGATCATGGAGCTCTTAGAACTTGTTAGGTTGCGAATCATCCATAGAGAAAACAGATTCAAAGTCTAATGTTGAACAGGGAATGTACAAAAATGACCCCTAAGATAATTTAGATAACACACACACACCCTCTCCCACAGAGACAAAAACTTCATGAAGAAACAGATTATGCCCATTTTGCCTGTACTATTTACTTCCTAGCTCATAAAGCCTAAAAGATTCTTTAAAAATCAGAATAGTGACTGTTCTCTTACTATATTATAATACTAACAAATTTTCTGTTCTCAGCAAATGACATGAATGTTGTAATTGTTAGTATTGTAAACATAACATTCTGTGATATAATTACCATATATATAACATATTACATATGTATTAGCATATAAGTGTTCCATGTTCATGAAAACAAGTCGAATTGATATTCCCATTACATTTACATAGTTACAGTAATGTATATGTGTGTAGTGAGATTAAATATGTATGGGCTTAGAAAACTGCAGGTATAAGATACAGTATTAGCTCTATACACTAAAAGTCTGTACACTAAAAGCTGGAAATTAATCATCTATTATTAAGCTAGGGAATAATTAACATTTTTTATTACTTTCTCCACCTTGTCTTTTGCCTCATTTTAAGCTGAAATTTTGCTTGGAGTCTTTGACACCAGGCTTAACTTTTCAGCTTCAGCCGTGGAAGTTATTAGGTTCTTAAAGTCTTTATATAATTTTATTTCAATCACATTAATCTTAGTATTTTTGACAGCTTTTTCTTTATACTGTCTTGTATCCTCTTGCTCCCATGTATAGTAGACGGTGGTGTCTCTCTATAATGAAGTTGAAATTGTTTTATCTTTGAATAAATTTTTATAGTGCATTCTTGCTATTTAAAATATTTATTCAATGTGTGAATAATGAAAGATACAATATATATTGACATTTTTGAAATAGTCCTATTTCTTTTATTTGTCTCTAGTTTGAGAAGTATAATATTTAATCAAGGGTACTATTAAATATATATGAAGTATAAAGGTATCTGGGTTCAGAATGTGGCCCATGATCCTAACTCTACCCTTAATTTTGCTAAGTCATCCTTGGTCATAACTCATAAATGAGAAAGCTTACACTACATGTACTCCTGAAAAACATAGACATGAAAGCATTGTTTTAATATGTTTAAACAGGTATCATAAACAATAGTAACAGTTGCCATTTTACATGATGTAACATTTTAAAGTTGTTTGAGCATCATTTAAAAATGTAGAAATAATGGTCTAGAATTTTCTTTTGGAAGATGAGCTAATGAGGGTGTCAGGCTCATGATAATCCCCCACTAAATGGTCCTTAATGTATATTAACAATATCATAGTCTGATTTTTCTGAACTGGAAGCTCAATTGTTTTTTTCTTTCAGTCTCCACTCTTAGTGAAGGATTATATTTTTTAAGTGTTTACCATTTCCAATTCAAAAAATAAACTATCTTTATTTCCATAATATTACAAAACACAAAATACATAAATTAAAACTCCAGCAACTTTGTTCATCAGCCTAAATATCTTTTCTTATATCTAATTGAATTGTAAAAGTAATTCGGTTCTTAAAGTCTTTAAGTAATTTTATTTTAATGACATTAATCTTAGAGATTATTTTTGACACCTTGTTCTTTATACTGTCTTGCATTCTCTTACTCCCATGTGCAGTAGAAAGTGGTGTCTCATTTTGATGAGGTTGCAATTGTTTTACCTTTGAATACATTTTTATACTGCATTCTTCCTACTTAAAGTATTTATCCATTCAGGATCTAAAGTGAAATTCTGGCTCTCCTTCCTTCACTCCATTTTACCTTTATCTTTAGCATACAGCATTTACCTTTGGCTCCTTTATTTGAGAATGATGACCAACACCTTTATTTCTTACAGAGTGAGTAAAGAAACCACAAAATAAAGATGGTTATTTAGTGTTAAGAATGCAACACATTTAAAAAACATAAATTATGTTAATTATGAGCTCATTATTCTGTTATTTGAACAAACACAGATTCTGTTTAAACATTTTCACTATAGACAGAAGACAAGAATGTCCTTATGGAAACATATAATACCCATGATACTCATAAATACCTGACAATTCTATCAGTACCTTAAAAATGTAATAATAAATATTAACATATTTAAATATTTACAGAAAGACCTTGAAGAAGCCAAAGGAGTATAAAAAGTAAATTGTTTACTCACAGGGATACAACTGAAAATATTGGTCCTCCTTTGATGGACTTGAAGCGTTACCCTGCTGGGAAGCATTTTGCTGGGAAGCATTCTGCTGGGGCGCATTCTGCTGTGTCTCGTATTCAACAAATAATGCAAATAAAACAATCATAACCACTTCCAGGCCTATGGCCAAGAGAGGGAATTTGAACCTCATGACTGTGGTAAAGGACAGAGTTGCAGTGAGGGCTTCACAGGCTGTGTAGTGTTGATAAGCACAGACGACTTCTCTGTGTGGAATTCGGTTGCACATGCA
The DNA here is from genome assembly GCF_004785775.1 of Grammomys surdaster. NCBI lineage: Eukaryota > Metazoa > Chordata > Mammalia > Rodentia > Muridae > Grammomys > Grammomys surdaster. Next base: position 13,847,418 of record NW_021604617.1, read on the forward strand.
GCATTCAGAGCACCCCATGGAGCTAAAATGCTCCACCCACTGGAAATGTTAAATTCTGTTATGTAATTATTTTGAATGTTGGGGAATATGCTCTGTAGATTGGAAGAGGCTAATGTCCCATACAATGTAGGATGTGGGAAACCAAAAGATATGCTGTGTAGGTGTTTAGTTTCAATAGACAGTTCTTTGATGATTATTATGCATAGAACATTCTACTAGGCTCTATAAAAATGCAGATTTGAACAAAATATATAATGGGCTTACCGATTTCCTTGAACAAATGGGAAATTTATTTGAGAAAGTAGAAATATAAGCAAGGGGTTGTATGAAAACAAATAAGGGATGAAAGAACATTTAGATGACATATTTAAGATGATTAGAATAGTCCCAAATTCTCATCATAGTAAATGCATGCTAGACAAAATTGGAAATACTTAGGGATTCTATTGGACTAATATGTATAATATTTAGCAACTGCATAGGCATTACCATAGTGTGCCCTATAAACATATATTTAAAAATTAAATAATGTGAGTGCTACTGTTACTTGTAATGGTAAGTAATATGTCTACGGTTTATTGAAGTATTTAGAGAACATACGTTCTATCAAAGCATAACTTTACTTTTAATACACTTTATCTTAAGCTAGAATAACTAGATTATAAAGTTGAATTGGTATGGAAACTTAGTGGGCTTTCTCTTTAACACATAGATGGAACAGAATACATCTTAGAAAAACACAGTATATTTAGGGTATGTCAATTTGTTAAGCAAACTTGGAAAATAGTGAGATTGGAAGGGAAGAATGAGGTGCCTAGAAATAAATTTGTGTTATTGATTGTCTGTGTCTTCAGGGGGTATGCATACAACATTGAGGATGCTGGTTGTTATCTCATTGGCTACAAAGAATATATATCACATTAAGAACCAGCTTTGCCTGGTGATTTTTTTTAAACCACTTACACTGTGTCTTAGTCACTCTTCTATTGCTGTGAAAGGACATCATGACGAAGACAAACTTTATAAAATAAAGCATTTAATTGGAAATTTGTAGGAAGCAGACAGGGATGGCAATGGAACAGTAACTGACAGCTTTACATCCTAAACTGCAGGCAGAGAGAGAGATGCATTGAGGCTTTTCCAAACTCAAAGCCCCACCTCAGTGACACGCCTCCTTCAACAAGGCTTATGTCAACAAGGCCACACCTTCTAATCCTTACCAAACAGTTTCACTAACTAGGGACCAAACATTTAGATATGGGCCCATTGTAGCCCATTCTCATTCTAACCACCCTATATTAATTTACACAACTTTCAATACATAATACACAAAAATGTATTAGAATGCATATTTTCACCTTATAATAGAAGAGAATGAATTTAATCAGAGAAATAGCTGAGCTATTATCTTGACAAATGCTATCAATAAATTGTTATGCAACCCCAAACTACCATGTGGATGGGAGACTTTTCCTCTGACCTGAGATTTTTCTTCTACTAGAATAGATCTATTTTTTGAGAATATAAAGATAGCAGATAAACAAAATTGCTGTCTCTTAACCCAGTCTCAAAATTTTCTGTGCAAAACATGGAGGAAAGTGCAAATATCTGATAGATCATTTATAGTCTACAACCTGTCAACTGCTTTTGTTTTTTACAAAACATAGTTTGGGACGCCTGAAGATGGTTCACTGGGTAAAGTACTTGCTTTGCTCCATAGTCTTTCATTCAGTCCTAAATGGGATGTCTTCATCAAATATCTCCCTTCAAAGCTCAGGAATCTATGGGGGAGAGAAGACAGAAAGTTTGTAAGGACTGGAGGTGGTGGATGACTCTAAGAAACAGCAGCCTCCATCTGCAACACGACTGATGGAAATAGGAACTCACAGATAGGAGACAACATGTGTCAGACCTGCACAGGTTCAACATCATAAAATCCCCAGCATTGAGAAGGAGAAGTGAGTACAAAGCTCACATTGAACCATGAAGACATCTACAACTGAAACCTAGGAAAGGGAAAAATCAGTTTTTCTCCCCAATGGTTTGTCAGTGAGCATGTCAATCATACTCCAGGGCAGGCTTCATGTCTAGGAATAGTTGGCCAACAAAAAACAGACTCCATGGTGGTTTCTACATTTGTGAGTCTTTTATTCTGTTTCTGTTTTGGTATTTTTATTTTATTGGTTTGTTGTTTGTTTTGATCTTTCTTTCTTTCTTTCTCTCTTTCTTTCTTTCTTTCTTTCTTTCTTTCTTTCTTTCTTTCTTTCTTTCTTTCTTTCTTTCCTTCTTTTAACTTTTGGAGAGAAAGGGGAAAGATAACAAAACATAGAGCAATACAGATAGATGAGAGAGGACGTGGAGCTGGTGGGAGAGGGGAGGGAGGTAGGGAGACTCTAAGAGGAGATGGGGGAGGGAAATGTAATCAAAATATATTGTATGATTTTTTTTAAAATAAAGAACCTAAAAAAAAAGATGCTGGAAAAACAAGCAACCAAGCAAAGAAACAAACCTCAAACTGACCTGTTACCTTCTGGGGACAAAAAGTGATTAGTGTCATTAAGAAGAGATGAACTGTGATGGCTTGAAGAAGAAAGAAGGGATTAGAGAGCAGTTGAAATGGTGTGAGTGAGAAAAGAGGGGTAGCCTGACTTTAATGAATTCAACATTTCTGTATATGTGTATGTGTATATGTGTATACAGTCTAGACACATACTGCTATAAGACCCATAATCTAATATATCACAAATAAAACACTGTAGCATCTTAGTAGTAACTCAGATATTGTAGGCTCTGTCACTATTCTAACAACAAGGGATTGTCATCACTATTTCCACACCTGGAGCAAAATTGATTACTAAGCTCAAATCAGCATGCTTGGAAGGACCTGAGATTTGACTGCAGGCAAACTGGACAGTGTGTGTCCGGAAACACTGACTGCCTTTTCCAAAAATCTCTCTCTGAAGATGTAAGAGGGCAAACGGGAGGCCTGTGGTGTTCGTCAGTGCCACATCTTCTGAAACACAGGCTAGCTCTCTTCTGATCCCTTTTAATTAGTGAGGTAAAGCTGCCAACTATCATAAATTAAGTAGCCAGGTTCCCAGCTGGGTGAAGGCTCGCCTTCACCTGCTATGTGGCTTTAGGAAAGTGAGAAAATTACTTTGTCTCAATTGATGGAAACTGTACTAAGAGCCACTGTTGGACGGTTAATTTTCTTTTGCATATTCCTGTCAACAAATTATGTTGGAATTAGCACCACCACAGCCTCAGAACCCTCTCTTACTCCACCCCCAGTGTCTGGAGTTTTCATTTGGAATGATTGTAGGTTTATAGAAGACTTCCAAAGATACCAGAAAGTTTCGTGTGGCCTTTCATTCAGCTTCTCTTACTAATCTCTAACACGACATTATAATTACAATATATAGTTATATAAGAACAGAATTACACTCATGTAACACTTTTAGAAAACTCTAGATTTTTCTAGCACCTTTTTATATTTTTCTGCTCCAGAGTGCAAACAATAATTTCATGAACCTACTTATTCTGATACTTTTTTTATTAATTCTTTGAGAATTTCATAAATGTATTTTATTATATTTAACCAACCCACCTCCCACTCCTAATTAAATTCCCCCTTGATCTTCTTTTACTTCCGCACCCCACCCACCTTTGGGTCCTCGTCTTCTTTTTTTTATGATTTATGTTCTGTATGTGTTTCTGGATGTGGGGCTGTGCAGTGGCATTGGATCAGATTATGAGGATCACAAACTCACAGAGGTGTCTGAGTCTCCCCTCATGAAGACAGTTCTTCAGTCTCTGCTTGCCTTTGATCACCATTATACATGTAAAAAATAAAATCCTAAACCTTGTGTAGGATGCACCCCCTAGTTGGGGCTTACCTTACATTTTCTCACAATTAGTATAGGTTTATGGGTGTTTGGTTTGGGTGTTCCTGAGTTGAAGTCCCTTTTTCATCACATGACATCAGGAGGAACATCATAACATTTGCTCGGTTCCGCTGACATTTACGCAAATTACTTTGTCAAAGTATAAAGAAGTTTTGTTTTAAAAATAGTTTGGCTTCACAACCTTCCTCAGAAAGGGTTATGTCTCATAACCTTTTCTTGAAATAATAACATACCAAGAATATTCACAATCCTAAATTAAACTAAAGGATAAAGGGGGAGGCAGAGCTACAGAACAAGAAGGTGGTGGAGATGGAGGGTAGGCGTGGACACTTGCTTCTGGCTTCCAGAGATACTCATCTGATTAGAAGCCTGGCCGTTGACTCCTGGGAGTACTCAGCTTACGTGGAAGGGAAGCGGTGTACAGCAGAGGTGGCCTTGCCCAAGCTGCTTTTCAAAGATAAGAGTGGAACTGAAGGGCTTCCTGGAAAACGTCAGGTCTTTACTTTTGTTCCTTCTAAAATTTAGTTTCATTTTTTACCACATTTCTCAGTGTGTCCCAGTTTGCAGAGTCTAGACTTTGGAATGGTTTAGGCATTTGATGACATTGTTTAGGGGTGTGTGTGTGTATATATATATATTTTTTTTCCTCCTTTTTATTTAATTTTTTTTTTTACACTCCAGGTTTTCTTGCCCTCTTGGTCCACCCTCTGACTGTTCCATATCTCATACCTCATACCTTCCCCAGACCCCTCGTCTCCACAATGATGCCCCCCCCAACCACCGTTCAAACCCCCGAACCCCCACCAGACCTCCCCACTCCATGGGGCCTCCAGTCTCTTGAGGGTTAGGTACATCTTTTCTGAGAGAATCCAGACCAGGCAGTCCTCTGCTGTATATGTGTTGGGGGCCTCATATCAGCTGGTGTATGCTGCCTGGTTGGTGGCTCAGTGTCTGAGAGATCTCTGGGTTCCAGGTTAATTGAGACTGCTGGTCCTCCTACAGGGTTGCCCTCCTCCCTCAGCTTCTTCCAGCTTTTCCCTAATTCAACTGCAGGGGTCAGCAGCTTCTGTCCATTGGTTGGGTGTACATATCTGCATCTGACTCTTTCAGCTGCTTGTTGGGTCTTTCGGAGGGCCGTGTTAACAGCTGTATAAGCTGATACCTGCCAGGCTCTTTGCTTTTGCTAGTCCTTAAAACAGTTGTGCAAATGGGCTGCTGAAGGGTTGCCGGAGTCTTATGCCAGCTCAATGATTCCAGCATCTAACTTCAAAAGCAAATTGTTCTCATTTTAAAACTGTTCAGTTTTTATTTTGGATAATTAAATTTGGTGCTTTTCTATGAAGTGTTTCAGGTATTATATCACAGAAACACCAATAATTGTGGCAATATTTGATATTCATATTTCTGGTCTCCTGCATATACAAATGTTTTCACATATATTTGCCTTGTTTGGAAATAGAGATCTGCAGCATTTTTCTATAACCATTAATTTCACTATTTTTCCTAGTCTGGTCTTGACTCATAAGCTCTGATCCCCCTGCCTCAGTCTCTTCAGTAACTACAGTCACAGGCCTATATTATGACATCTGGCATTACATGTATATTTGAATCAAACCCAGAGGGCATGGTAGGCAGTCACTTTCCCATTGTGCTATATAATCCACACAAGGCTTCATATGTTAATAAATTAGCCATACAGTTTAGAATTACAACTTACCTCTTAATTTTGAAAGATGATAAAATTATACCTTAATGTGAATGAACGCTATGTATTGATATTTTAGTAGAAAGCTGCCAAACGGAATAGGGACATAGGTCAGTTGATATAGGATTTGACTGGCATGCACAAAGACGTGAGTTTGAGCCCAGAATCGCAGCTTTACCCCATATCATCACCCTGTAATTCCAGCACGTGGAAGTAGAGGCAGGAAGGTCAGAGGTTCATCATCAGCCTCAGATGTTTACTGAGATCAAATCAGCCTGACATGCACAGTTGGCTTTCTCAAACAAATGAGATAAAACATAAATGTTACTGTTTTATTCACTATAGCAAGAAAGCAGATTCACTATAGTAGTTTCTCAACAATGGTATGTGAACATGAAATAGCTAAATTTTCAGGGGAAAGGGATACGCTATTTTTCTCTTTTTAAAAATTTATTCTTTAATCATTTTTTTTAGTGTCAAGATTTTCTTCCCCCCCCCGGCCCCCTCTAACTAGTCCACATTCCATACATCCTCCACCTCCCCCAAGAGGATGTCCCCATAACCCCGCCACTACCTCACCAGACCTCCCCACTCCCTGGGGCCTCAAGTCTCTTGAGGGCAAGGTGCATCTTCTCTGATTGAGTCCAGACCCAACAATTCTCTGCTGTATATGTGTCAGGGGGGGCCTCATATTAACTGTTGTATGCTGCCTGGTTGGTGGCTCAGTGTCTGTGAGATTTCAAGGGTTCAGGTTAGTTGAGACTGCTGGTCTTCCTATAAGGTCTCACCTTGTTCCAGCTTTCTCCTAATTCAACCGCAGAGCTCACCAGCTTCTGTCCATTGATTGGGTGTAAATATCTGCATCTGACTCTTTCAGCTGCTTGTGGGGTCCTTCAGAGGGCAGTCATGATATGCTCCGTTTTGTGACTATACCATAGCATCAGTAATAGTGTCAGGTCTTGGGGCCTCCCCTTGAGCTGGAACCCAGTTTGGGCCTGTCGCTGGACCTCATTTTCCTCAGGCTCTTCTCAATTTCTGTCCATGCAATTCTTTCAGACAGGAACAATTCTGCGTCAGAGTTTTTGACTGTAGAATGGCAACCCTCTTCATGATGCCCTGTCTTTCTACTGGAGGTGAGCTCTACAAGTTCCCTCTCTAGACTGTAGGGCATTTCATCTAAGGTCCCTCCCTTTGAGGCCTGTGAGTCTCTCACCTTCTGAGTCTCTGGAACATTCTAGAGGGTCCTCTCACCTCCTACCTCCTGAGGTTGCCTGTTTTGATTCTTTCTACTGGCCCTCAGGCTTTCAGTCATGGTCCCCCTCTAATACCTAATCATGTTCTCCTCTTGCCCTAACTGTTCCCTTTCCCACCAAGGTACCTCCCTCCTTTCCCCTCTTGTGTAATTGCTTTCTTCTCCATCCCATGTGGGATTGAGACATCTTTACTTGGGCTTGATCTTTATCAAGATGTTTAAAGACATTTTTATCTATAGGCTTGATAACCTTTTTGAGTTCTGTGGATTGTATCCTGGGTGTTCTGTACTTTTTTCTGACTAATATCCACTTATTAGTGTGTACATACCATGCAAGTCCTTTTATGTCTGGGTTATTTCACTCAGGATAATATTTCCTAGTTCCATCCATTTGCCTTCAAAACTCATGATGTCCTTGTTCTTCGTAGCTGAGTAGTATTCCATTGTGTAAATGAACCACATTTTCTGTATCCATTCTTCAGTTGTGGGACATCTAGGGTATTTCCAGCTTCTGCCTATCACAAGTTAGTCTTCTATGAACATAGGAAACATGTGCCCCTGTGACATGATGGGGCTAATTGTTTGTCTCATTTTAATAGTTGTGGAGTTTTTTCTTGGTGGACTATAAATACATAAAGTATATATTTGATAGTAAATGCATAAAATCCATTGTAAAGCTTCAGAATGGCTAACTAAAATTTGCTGAGATTCATAGATTTGGATCTGGTTAAATTTGTGGCATGTTCTTTTTTTTTTTTTGCAATTTTCTCATGCGTGCCCACATGTGCGCGCACACACACACACACACACACACACACACACACACCTCTCACCCCGAACAGCAGATATCTTATATGTCATTGAAGATATTTATTGAAAGATGACGAGTCAACGGATAAAAGTCCTATTTTGAAACTTCATGCATGCAAACCTGAAGGAAAGGCTACTGTGGACGATTCAGTATAAAACAGAGTTGAGAATGGTAGCCCTAGCATCCAGAGAGCACAGCCCAACCTCAGCCTTCATGTGCTATGTGAAGTCCTAGTTTCTGTTCATGGACGTTTCCTCTAAAAGTTGGAGATAACATTACTCTATAAAGTCAAAATTTCTTGTGGCAAACAAAGCAATATTGGTGTAATTCAAGTCTTGATGAATTATGAGATATACTAGAGACAAAGTCACTTTAATTATTAGTCTTACATTTGTCATATTTATTTACTCACAGCCAAGACTATTTTCAAGAAATTTTAAAACAAAGCAATTATGATCCACATTGCCTAGTCTTAATTCACTTGGATTCTGTCTTAGTTAGTTGTATTCATTGGCCCACAGTTTGCAGAATTTAAGGGGTCTCTATGAAAATGATGCTGTGACATAACACTGGATGCTTTAGTGGAACTTTTCTTCCTGCTTTTGGCCTTTGGTTGATGGTGTAAGATTTTAAGTATCCTTCCAAAAGATCTTACCTCTTCCTCAGAGAGGACATGGTACCTGTTGTTAGTGACTGAGGTTCTGATGCAATATCATCTCTGCACCATTCTTTGACTTGCTATTTACCCACAGCGTTGCTGAGAACTTCCCACATTCTGACAGAGAGATACACAAGCTGTTGTCTCTCCCTGATACGTTTGGAGAGATGCCCAGACTCAGTGTAGCTCTTCTTACCCTGAGAAGACTGCCATGGATTACAAGATCTGACATTGAACTCAAGAATGTTTTTTATAAGTCAGAACCATGGGATTATATCCACACAGACATTATTTCTGGGGTAAAAAAGAAATTGCAAACACCCATCCTTTCTAGCTCTTACACTCTTCCCACTTTGTAGAGTTCAAGACCATGTAAACATAGGTTTCTAGCTCTATAACGGTGTCAAGTATGAGTTTCATCTTGTGGAACAGAATTTAAATCCAATTAGAAAATACTTTGTTACTTCCATGATGCTCACGCTGCTATTACACCAGTGGGCATATGCCGAGTTTGGTGCACACAGAAAGCTGGGAATCTAGAAAGAATTGGAGGAGGGGGTTGAGTATGATCAAACTACAGTGCAGGAAACTCATGAAAAAAAAGATACAAATTAAAGGTAAATTGCTTCATGGTAAATAAGAATCTAAACGCCTTCAAACCTGTGTTCTTAAACACTATTCTGAATCCAATACCTCCCCCCCCGCCTTTTGCACACTTTGCACATAAGGAAAAGAAGATAAGCAACGGGAAAGTATAAACAATTTGACCATTCCTATCTATGCTTGTTTTTCCTTTTAATCACCTGGATCTCATTAGGCAGCTCAAGGTTTGAACTCTAGATGATGGTTCTGCCTTTGCCTGCCGAGATCTGGGATGCCAGGTGTGTATTAACACGACAGCTGCTGCTAGCTTTTCTAAGGAGACCCTTCCAAACTGTCACTGGGTTATTATTACGGCTAAAGAAGTTTTTCATTCATCATGGCTTAAGTTTGAAATGATCTCTTTAGTTTTCTCTGATCTAATTCAACTTCTCAAGGCTGTGGTCTTTGACTTTGCTTGTCTTGACTTCAACTTTTGGCTTTAAGGATCAGCTCACTTAGGACACAACTGATCCATCCAGTTAGGCATTTTGAGGCCTCTGATGAACAGCTTAGATTCTTGTCTTTTGTTTTAAAGATGACTGCTGTTGAAAAGAGAGACTCTCCATACCTCGGTACAGTGCCCACAGACAGGAAGGAGCATGCTAATGAACACATTCCAAGTTATTAAAATTATATATTGTTATAGACACAACTTCATTGGCTTTTTTGGCATGGGTCGGATGATTAATTTAAACGTACCAGTTAATTACTAAAAAAATCACTGTGGTAAACTGCATTAAAGCAAACAGGCTGAATGTTTCAACATAGGATCATTGGTCTATGACTCACTTTTCTTGCCAGAGGCTAGCTGGCAGATGAAAAGCAGCTTTGAGGAGCAGGGATTAGTGGAGAAGAGACTGGCCTAGTACCAGGTACAAGGAACAAAGGCAAAGAGGCAAGATGGAGGGTGAGAGAGGGAGAAAGAAAAGAAAAAGAAGAAAAGAAAAACAGGATATGAAAAGCAAACTAACAAAACAATCCGAAAGAAGAGCCAAACGAAAACACAACACACACACATAGATGCAGAGATGCACACATTCTCACACACAGAAATCCCATAAAAACACAAATTTGGAAGACATAATATACAACCAAAAGGCATATAAGGTAAAGGAATGCTCAGCTATACACAAAAATACAAGCTCAAAAGTCTTTTATTTGTTACTTATTAAGTACTTAATATAGGAAAGGCTTTCAGCAAGGCATGCATATATTTTTGCAGTCTTTTAAACTTGGTTTCTCACCTCATATTCTAAAGTTCAGATGCAAGGAAACATTCACATTCCTGTGTCTTATGATTTTCTTTACTTTTTAGGTCATTAACAAATCTTTGTGTCTTAGACTCGAGACCTTTTCTATACTATCCTTGGGAACCCATCCTTGTAACTCATAGACAATTAGCTGTCATTTCTATGTTTCTAAGGTCTATTGCCTCTCTTTAAATCACATTTTATAATATTATTAATAATTGATAATCTGTCCAAACCTTAGAATACAGAAAGACTCTAAGGAAGTAGTTCTTGATATGTTGGTTATGACTTCTTGGGGGTTTTTAAATGACCATTTTACATAGGTCACATATCAGATATCCCGCATATCAGATATTTACAATATGATCCATAATAGTAGCAAAATTAAAGTTATGAAGTAGCAATGAAACAATTTTATGGTTAGGGGGTCACCACAACATGTGATACTATAGTACAGTTAAACTATAGTACAGAGAAACCACTAGTACAGAAAGCTATAGCAAAACTAAAGTATAGTAAAACTATAGTATGGAAAACCACAACTGTAAGGGTGGACATCATATTTATTTGTTCTCGTATCTTCCTAATACACCACAGCATCTGTTTTGTAGAATGGGTTCAGTTGAAATTTGATAACGTTAAAGACATAGTGAGAGAAGGAAGAAAACAGAGCCAAACTTGAGAGATAACACAATACCGACATAATTATTACATCACCAGATCACGAATTGAGAAACTTTGGTTATCTGTTAAAGAAGCCTTGTGTTGGGTCCCCCATAGTACAAAGCCTCTAATAATCAAATGGCAGAGGGAAACATGTATACCTTGAGCGGTTGTAACGACAACACTGTTCATAAATGGTTTCTTTGCCTAACTGGGCTCAGGGATGATTATGGATTTATGGTCTGGGTGATGATCATATTGCTTGAAATCAGCTGTCTTCATCTTGTATAATGATTAGACTTTTTTGTATTTTTTTTGCTTATTAATTGCTTGTTTTTTTAAAAAAATGGATATTTTATTTATTTAACTTCAAATGTTATCCTCTTGTCCGGTTTCCCCTCCAGAAATCCCCTATCCCTTCCCTCTGCCCCCGCTTCTATGAGGGTGCTCCCCCAACTCCCACCTCACCGCCTTTACATTCTCCTACACTGGGGCATTGAGCATCCACAGAACCAATGGCTTCTCCTTCCATTATCACAACTATACTATCCTGTGACTATTAAATTGATCTGGACATCACAATTCATCTGTGAGTGAGGGAACTTAATTGGTTGGAGATCTTCAATCTAACTCTCCCTTTAAGCAATGAGCTAACCCTCCCCCTTTTTATCCTCTAAATCTATAATTTATAGTCCAGGTGTGAAGACCACACAGAGACCATTAATGAAGGGAAGCTAGCTGTTCGACCCGAGTATGGATACCTTTGGTAAGGAAATTCAGGTATTAAAAAGAAGATCCATCTATCTTTCTTGAATTTTCTGACCACAAAACTTCCGTGAAACAAAGATAACCGGGAAGAGTTAGAAACATAAATACAGAATGCTAACTCTTTGGGACTGGATGCATTGTGTTAGGCTGGCGCGATTCTGAAAATTTAAGTTAAGCCTTTAAGTAAGGCTTTCCTGATTTTCTTTTTCAGTTCTGAAGCTCATTCACTCAAACATTCTGGAAAGGAAGCATATGCTTCTCTATCCACCTCTTCGGACTTTCAAACTCTTTACCTCTCTTTTTAGTTCTCTGTTATGTAAACAGACATTGAGTCCCCCAATTCTCACAAGTGGCGATAACTTTAAAGTATAACTTCATATTTTACAGGAATAACTAACTATACAAGAACTTGTCCGTGGCATCCTATACAGTGGTGGTTGAGGGAGGGGTGGAGAGATTCTATGCTGAGGAACATTTACTTTGACAGAATAAAGCCTCGTGACACTGCCCCCACGTGGCGGCAGGAGGCGGTTATCATCGCCCGCAGAGGGGAGGGGCAGCAGGAGCCCTCTCTGGCTCCTTCCTGACAACATGAAGACCTGTGCTGTGGAACCAGGGTAAATATTAGGGCGGGACGAGAGAGAGGATGCGACTAAGGGTGGAGAAAATGGGTGAAGCTAGCGCAGAGAAAGATGTGTGAGGTTAGGAGCCGTCAGCCGACCCCGGGACAACCGTTAGTTCAATTTTCCTAACAAGAATTCACTAGAGATTTCCTTTGACTTTACAAAAGAAATTCTCCTGTGTTTATGACTTCTACCGAGTCATGGAGGAAGCTTGAAGCCATTTCGAAGTCTGACTTTTCTGCAATCAAACGAAAAATGTCAGTCTTTTATTGAGTGCATGTGCACTTAAAGGGCTACGACAATTAGATCTAGGGTCATTAGCTCTTCCAAACTTCCTGTCATTGACTTCCAGAATAAAAAAAAAATGTGAAGTTATATTGATCAAACACCAGTGCATGTAGTCAACATTGTTGGAGTTATAGACAAAAGGTTTTGAAACATGTAGAAGTCCTAGATCAAAGGGGATACTTTAATTGCATGCTGCAGTTTCTTAGGGTGGCAGCCAACCAGCGATTACTGAATTTATTAAGAAGCAGACTTTTCGTTTAGTGTGAAGAAATGCTGAAGCACAGTCAGTGCCGCAAAGCAGTTGACTGACATCAATGAGTAAAGAATTAGGAGAACATTAGTGAACAGGTTTTAAGTTTGTGATAAAGTGTAGACAATATATGGCTATCTTTACATCATTGTTTTGAACATCGTTTCCATCTTTCCAGGGCAAGGAAAGCAAACACCATGGCCCTCACACTTTAGAAGAAGCATGTCCCCCTGATCTTAAAACATCAAAAGAAAGGACAAGGTATTGTCTCATTTGTATGTAGTTAGGGTAGGATGATGGTCAATTTCTCACTTAAGTCTGAATGTAAGTATCATGAATAAGATAGAAAATGAGGGAATGTGTAAGATACTTTTTCTCAAACATATTTTCAGCATATTTGAGTCTTTAGACTCAACAAAGAAGATGACAGTTTGGATTGACAACAGTTAATTTCATGTGTGACCTCCTGGTCTACTGGACTTTGGGACTGTGGATCATATAACACAGAAACACTGAGTGACTTAGCAGTATGAAATCTTTGGCTCATGTTTATGTCTTTGAATGACGATGCTGTTAGTTCATTTTTCTTATGTTAAGGAAGACCATGGCTTCATCACTTGATTCTTTTCTAGGCTATACTGTCTTTTTTCCCCACTGTGACACCATGAAGAATAAAAGAAAGGTTTCAAACAATTTGGAAATTAACTTTCAACCAAATCACACATTTTTGTGGAAATAGCTGATAGGTGTTTTAACCAAATTCAAGTACTGCAATTGCTAATAGAAACACCAATATTAAACATATATGGTTATGTACATTAAACTGTATGTATTAAGAGTTTTACAAAATCATGTCTTTGAATTTTCAAAGTAAAACTATAGAAATTCACATCTTGTCTAAGAGAATACTGTGGCTCTGATGGATTTCCTGAGCTTGATGGTTTCCAAAGACTGTATCTTAACAGTGAATTACAAATAAGAAGTGAAATTCATAAAAAGTTGATTCAGGAATATATTCAGCTATAAGATATATCCTATTTATTTTCTGAGTAATTAAATAATCTTGAGTAGTCAATAGAGAAACACAAGGTTCCAAAGACATTGTCTAGAATCTAGACTCTAGATTGTAATATGATTAAGAACTTACCTGGCAAGGAAGGAAAGGCCTGTTCTACGTACTCATGTTAATACTTTAGATAAGAACCAAATAATAAACAGCTGGTAGTGAAATTTGAGCCTGTTGGTGTGAAAAATACCATTTCAGGGCAGATTTGATTGAAACTGACTTCAAGATGCAGAATATGTCCAGAGACAGTTGTGATGTGTAATCTGTCCTCTCTTACCACCTTCTTTCTTGACAGAGATAAGGCAGATATTTCAACTGTCAAATCAACAGTAAGTGACCATTCTAATGTATTTTATCATGCCAATCACTTTAGTGTTGCCAAGAGTAAAAACGTACCCTTAGTACATCTGCCTGTGCTTTCAAAGCTGAGAAATTGTTCTGTGAATATCAATAAAGCTGTTTTTGCAATGCTATTTCAGAAACAATAAGTATCAATTTTATATATATGAACTTTTTATATATGTAAATAGAGAGTATAGCTTACTCTCGTGTTTTTGTTGTGTCCACAGTAGAACTTTGTTTATTGGGAAAATGAAAAAGTGTTAATGATGCTTGTCCTTTACCTTATGAGATTATATGACAAGTATTGAAATAAAAATGGAGTGGCTTCATGAAGCTGGATTAATGATTTGCTCTTTCAAAAGTGAAACTGTTTTGTTGTTGTTGTTGCTTTTAACTATGTACAATGGACTTGAAGTCCATTGATGAATAATGACAGGAAAAATGATTATTTCCTCAACTGAGCTGCTTTTAGTGTTATCCTAAGGACCCTCAGGGTGTTATCCAATTCAAAAGAAGTAATGTGGGGAAGAACAAGAAGGCTATTTAAAATACAATATTAAATAGCCTTATTACTAAGTCATGGCTTGGCCAGAAATGAGTTAAGAAGGCCTTTAATTCATTATATGTTTGCTTGTCTATACCAGGAAATTTGACAGTAATACAAGGATGAGAAAAAATAAACACAATTTCTAATTTCTCTCTTAGAGAAATAACCACTCCTAAGGTGTTTGGTCCTTTTTGTCTGCATAGTTCCAATTCTGAAATCTTGCCTAAATTCTGGTGCAGCTAAATAAATAGTTTTTCTGTTCTCAATGAGAATAAGAAGTTGAGTGATGGGACACAGTGAAAAATGAACCATACTCTCTCTCTCTCCCAATAAGATGGTGATCTATATTTTTCTATTTTTTTTTTTTTTTTTTTTGGTTAAAGAAAGGGCAACAAATGTTTGCAGGAAGGTGCTAGGAATCCTGAGACTTGGCCCATGCAAGCCCAAGGGCAAGCTTCAAGTTTTTCAGTTCATGATCCATTTCGAGACATGGTGGCTTCATTGTGATTCATTCTATTTGCACTATATAGTGACTCTTTAATTGCTACACTGTTAGTGAACTCTGATGTTATAGATGCTTGGTAAACTTGATCACCCAAATCACCGCCCCCCACCGAGTTCCTTCACTACTGACTTCAATGGAGATGTTTGGTTCTTTTGATAGCTTCCAGCCATGGCTTGGCTCCAGGTGATGCTGTTTGTCTTTGTGTTCCTGCTGCAATCACCAACCACAGAAGGAAAGGTAAATCTAAAGTGGAAACTTCCTCTCACTGCAGCCTGCCAGTTTTGGAAAATGCCAGGCTACTATGAGAACAGTAGAATCCATAGTATCTTGGTAGGTGGAAAAAAATAATTCATGGGTGTCTTAATGCGCTTCACAGGGAAACAGAGATAGGGAACTAAGGCTATTTGCTTCATCATTCATGACTGTGATAGCCAATAGACACATGTGCTCGTACTGGACACTTGAAAAGACAAAATGAAGGTTAACAGGTGCCAAAGATGTAGCCAAAGTTCAACAATAAACCTCACAAGAATTCTGTCAAACAGTGCAATAACAGTATTTCTGTATAATTGGCCAAATAATATATTAAGTTCAGAGCACTGTTGGTAAGAATTACCAAAGGCTTGTTGGCTGCATACAGTAGAAATGTATTTCCTCTGGCTGTGCAGGCTAGAAGTCTGTAATCAATATCTCTCTGGAGGGGCTTTGGAAGGGACTCATTTCATCCTCTGTATGGTGACTTCTGCCAATTGTTGTCCTTTGCCAGGCGGAAACTCCCACTTCCTTCTGCTTGACGACACAATCTCCTTTTTCTAGATTTCTCCTGAAATCATTTGGCCCGAGATTCAGGTTCTACTTGGATACTTTTGGTTAATTTTGGGTCAAGATCCTCAAGTTGATAACTTCTGTAAAACCTTTTTCTTCCCCAACAGAGACCATATTTACTGGTCCTTAGAATCAGGATATGGAAATATGTCTAGGGGGCAACCACTCAACTTATTACAAAAATGAATATATTGTAGAAATTAACTTCTAACACATTTCAGTAGAGTCATCTCCAGTTAAAGTCACATGTCATCCCAAAATTATATTTTAAAAAAGAGAGCATGTTATATGGGTTTAAGGAGCTAATTAATTATGGATCTTCTGCTCAAACTGTGTTCTTTTGTGTTATCTCATCCCATTTCCATGTGATTGCTGTAGATATTTAAGGATATATAATCTCAACTGGCCATTTTCTTCACCTCTATTGCTATATTTATCTCTTGTAGTCCTTGTAGGCATCGTATACAAACAATTGGGCTGATTTCTAAATTGAAAAAATAAAATCAGATTCTAGGGTCTTTCTACTGTGCTTATCAGTGATCATGGAATTAGCACTTAAAATATTGTTACTGTATGAAAATCTTGACTTCAGAGCCTCTACTTCCCACATTTTAATGACCCCAGAACAAGGGTAGTCACCCTTGTCATTGTATGGAGGACATGGAGTTCACTGCCTGGCCTGGAAGCATGTGGATATGAGGTGCTATGGTCATTGTTGTCTGTGTTACACTCTCCTCTGACTGTTAGCATTCAACGTTAGCTAATACTCAAGACTCTAATAGTTGTTCAGACCTCATTTGTCATTCATAGCTATAATCAATCCGTCAAAATAGTCAATTTCTTAGACTGGGGAGAATGTTCTTCTTACCCTTCTAGGACTTTATTATAACAGTTTTCCATATTTTCTCCCTCGATTGATTTTTTCTTTCCTCCTAGACCTTCACAATTCTCTTTTCACTTCCTGGTCCAACTCTTGGCCTTCATTCGTAAAATCATTACAAAATGAGATGTCATTGGATTTGAGTACCATTAAATGCTTACTGTTTACCTCACTCAGCATAACCCTATGTGCATCTCAGAAATCCAATGGACATTGTCCATCTTTTAAAATCCCAGCCCAGAATTATCTTTTGTGAACTCTTCCTTATTCTCAATAAATTGATCTCTCCTCATATAGACTCCACCCATTTAGAGCTATATTTTTTAATGCAATATGAACTCGGTAAGGATAGATCCTATTTTTTGTTTATTTTAGAGTTGATACCTATTTTATGTCCTATATCCCCAATAAAAGCTCTATTGATACTCATTTAAAAATAAAAATTACACCTATAAGTAAAATTTTCATGTACAAAACACAATGGCAGTATTAATCAAAAAATAATTTCTAATCCTAAGAAACTGCTTTTTTTTTGTTTTGAAATTACTTTAAGTGACATTTTGAGGCTAATAGGAGCAACTTAGGAATGGCTGATTATTTAGGGGTGGGTCATTGCTGATGCTTGACTTGTGCATATATTCTAACTTAGGAAAATGCAACTGTGATAAATCTGTTGGGTCAAGGCATTATTACCTAGTAGTCTATGTTCTTAGGAACACAAAGCAGGAGGTAAACAAAAATGACAATGCTTTGATCAGAAGTATGAAGACAGGAACATGAGAGTCCTGAGGGAACTCAGTAGGTGACGGGTAGGTAACAGTCCCAAAGATCAAAAAACCTACTGTGAGCAATGTGTCTATTCGATATACTTCAGAATCTTGCTCATACCCATGAAATATTGCAGCATTGTATAAACACAGTCTTAGAACTTGTCTAACAATCAAAAGCTCCATTCTGCTCTTAGAATTAGCTCTTATATACCTATTTATTAAGAGAAGCTGAAAATATGAACACTATACCAATTTTATTACTAAACTGAGCAAAGTGAGGAATATCCCATTCAATAGATGAATTTATTGCCTTCAAATTGTATGGAAAACATTAAGAAGTTATGTACTGGGCAACCTTGGAAAATGTGCTGTCTAATGGCTTTACTAGAGTGCTGGGTGGGACATATGAATTTGGACTGAATTAGAATGTTCTTTCTCCAAAAGCAGTTGACACAGACAGCAATATCCCCTGTAAAGTCTAGGATGAATCATTGGGTTTACTCACCAGACCTTACTGTGGTTTGATCAAATGTGAATGGTTATGTCTTAGGTAGACTACTGCAAATAATTTATGAAAATATTACCTCTCATAATTTATTTACTTTTTTCATACAATATTTATTGATTATAATTTTCCCCTCCACCAACTTCCAAATCATCCCCAACTCCTTACACTCCCAATTTGTATTCTCTTTCTCAAAAAAACCAAAAATACCCCCCCCAAAAAAAACCAGAAAGCAAAACAATCAAATAACAAGACAAAAAAAAAAGGCAAACCAAAACAAAAAGTCCACAACTCAGCAAAACAAAATAAAATACATAAAAAATGAAAGAGTCTATGTTGGCCAACTAGCCCTGGGCATGGGGCCTGTCCTGGATTGTGGTTAATGTACTCAGTGACACTCTATTGGAGAAGACTGATTTTCTCTTTGCCAACAGTTGTTATTTACAAATAGTTTCTCAGTCAGGGGGTGAGACCCCATGTCAAGTTTCCCTTTTCAGTACTGGGATTCTTATCACACGACCTGTGCAGGTCTTGTGTGCTCTTTTACCGCCTCTGTGAGTTGATATGTGTGTTTGTCTGCTGTCTAGAAGACATTGTTTTGTTGGACTTGTCTGTCATCTCTAGTTCTTAGCATCACTTTGCTCCTCCTTCTGCATAGATCCTTGAACCTTGAGGGCAGTGCTTTGGTGGAGACATTTCATTTAGGACTGAGTGCTCTAAAGTCTGAAACACTCCATACATTGTCCAGTTGTAGGGCTCTATGTTAACACCCATCTACTGCAAGAAGAAACTTCTTTGGTAAGGTCTGAATGATGCACTGATTTATGGGTTTAGCAATGTTTTCCATAACCACTTTAACAGTGTTAGGTATGAGTTCCATCTCATGCAGTAGGGCTTTAATACAATTAAAAATGGTTTGTTACTTCCATAAAATTGATGCCATATTGCACCAGTGTGTTGTGTTTTGCAGATCACTGTTGTAAGTCTAAAGGTTTACATCTGTCTGGTACTACCTTTCTTCTTGGGTCATGTGCAGCATACCTCCTAACACCACCTCACATAGGATTTAATAAAAAAAATAATGAAAGTTGAATTAAAATGAAAATCAGGCATTTGTGGTCTCAGAGGAATTTTTATTTTGCATTGAATTACTTATCATTTCCAACTCTTCTGTCTACTGATTCCTATTAAAATTAAGTATTGACTTAGAATCATTGGCATTGGCAAGCAACTAATTCCTTTTCTATCCATGTGCTATTATTTGAAAAACAGTTTTAAAGTGGTTTTTGTTGATGTAATTTCTTAGCTGTTTGAAATATTTAAAAATAAATGTTAAAAGTCATTTTCTTTCAGGATCCAGACTTTGCTTCTTTGCTAACCAACCAACTACAAGTTCAAAGAGAGATCGTAAATAAACACAATGAATTGAGGAGAGCAGTTAACCCTCCTGGCAGCAACCTACTGAAAATGGTAAAAGATTGTAATGGTGATAGTCAGCTGTGGAGAGAGAGGAGCCAGCTATGGGAGAGGAAATAGAAATGGAGGGAGGAACAGTTGATAATGGCTTCACATTCTGGTATAAAATGTTCCTGGTTTGGTTTTTTCCTACTTTATTTAAATTTTTATTTGGGAAAGATTGTGTTTCTTTTATTTTAACATGGTTAAATTACTTGTCAGATATGGGGTCTAATAAGTTAGAGTTAGAAGTCAGGTCTTTGGCCATCCAAAGTGCTTTAGGAAGCACTTCATGCTTTGATTTTCCTAAACAAGTGTCAAGCTTCTCTGTGAGTGTGTGTGTGTGTGTGTGTGTGTGTGTGTGTGTGTGAGAGAGAGAGAGAGAGAGAGAGAGAGAGAGAGAGAGAGAGGCACACCTGTACACTTATACAGTGTATAGGTGGAGAGACCAAAAGACCAGGAGCATCAGATTCCCGAGATTCCCCATAGGACTTGGTTATGGACCGTTGTGAGTCAATTAACCAGGGTTCTGGGAATATGAGGTCTCTGTAAAAGTGTAGTAAGTTCTTAGCCACTAAGCTATCTCTTCATTCTCAGTCCTATAGCCTTCTTGATATAAGGCATTTCCCAGGGTAGTGTTAATAGCCTTTTAGCTTATTCAAGCACATATCTCCCACATGAAAGCAATAGGCATAACCAGACTTTGGAATAACCCAGATAAGCTTATAATATTAAAAATATCCTTAGAATCTTTCACACATATCAACATTTAGCATCATTCACACACATCCTAGATATTGCTTGACAGTTAGATATTTTGCCCTTATACATATCCCTATTAGATTTCTCTTCATGTGGAAACTGGTACACAGTGCAATTAAAACAAGCAAAAGAGGTTTGCTTTTAAATTTTATCATTAAGTAATCAATTGATTTTTATTAATTAATAGTATCAATGATAATTACAAACTACTTTTAAAGTATGATAGTTTTGCTAACCAAGTCATATACTTTTATTATGATTGAGATCATTATGGTTTTCTTTTTCTCTTGATATTTAGGAATGGAACATACAAGCAACAACAAATGCTCAAAAGTGGGCTAATAAGTGTACTTTAGAGCACAGTGGTAAAGATGACCGGAAAATCAGTATGTATTTACATATGGCTACTGAATAAATGAATATTATATTCAACACTAACAGTCCTTTGTGGGATACTACATTAAGACTATGCAGATAAATGTTATTCATACTATCTTTAAAAACCATTTATATATGTATATCTATGTATAATTATAATAACAGTATGGTTCATGTTTATTTATGTTTTATAAATGTTTCAGTTGGTACATTTGTATCATTTGTTTCATGCAATGTATCATTTGTTCTCTCCAAGCTCATAAGCAAAGCAGATCATGGTTCACTGTTTCTAAAACAAATTCTCAAACTAGGAAAAAAAAACAGTACAAGAGATAGAAGAGAGAATCTCATGTGCAGAACATACCATGGAAAACATTGACAGAACTGTCAAAGAAAATGCAAAATGCAAAAAGCTCCTAACCCCAAACATCCCAGAAATCCAGGACATAATGAGAAGACCAAACCTAAGGATAATAGGTATAGATGAGAGGGAAGATTCCCAACTTAAAGAGCCAGTAATTATCTTCAACAAAATTATAGTGGCATACTTCCCTAACCTAAAGAACGAGACACCCATAAACATACAAGAAGCCTACAGAATGACAAACAGACTAGACCAGCAAAGAAATACCTCCTATCACATAATAATCAAAACATCAAATGCACAAAACAAAGTAAAAATTCTAAAAGCAGTAAGGGAAAAAGGTCAAGTAACATATAAAGACAGATGTATAAGAATTACACCAGACTTCTCACCAGAGACTATAAAAGCCAGAAGAGCCTGGGCTGTTATCATACAGACCCAAAGGGAACACAAATGCCAGCCCAGACTACTATGCACAGCAAAACTCTCAATTCCTATAGCTGGAGAAACCAATATATTCCATGACAAAACCAAATTTGCACAATATCTTCCCACAAACCCAGCACTTCAAAGAATAATTGACAGAAAATGCCAACACAAGGAAGGAAACTACAACCTAGAAAAAGCAAGGAAGTAATCTTCCAACAACCCCAAAAGAAGATAGCTACACAAACACAATTCCACCTCTAATAAAAAAAATAATAGGAAGCAACAATCATTTTTCCTTAATATCTCTTAACATCAATGGACTCAATTCTCCAATAAAAAGACATAGGCTATCAGACTGGATACATAAACAGGACCCAGAATTTTGCTGCATGCAGGAAACACACTTCAGTGACAAAGACAGACACTACCTCAGAGTAAAAGGATGGAAAACAATTTTCCAAGCAAATGGTCCCAAGAAACAAACTGGAGTAGCCATTCTAATATCAAGTAAAATCGACTTTCAACCAAAATTAATCAAAAAAGATAAGGAAGGACACTTCATACTCATCAAAGAAAAAATTTACCAAGATGAACTCTCAATTCTGAACATCTATGCTCTAAATGCAAGGGCACCTACATACATAAAAGAAACTTTACTAAAGCCCACAGCACACATTGCACCTCACACAATAATAGTGGCAATTTTAATAGATCATGAAAACAGAAACTAAACAAAGACAAATTGAAATGAACAGAAGCTATGAACCAAATGGATTTAACATATCTATAGAACATTTCATCCTAAAACAAAAGAAGGCTGGTCTTTAATAATGACAAAACCAATGGAAAACCCACATGCATGTGGAAACTGAACAATGCTCTACTCAGTGATGACTTTGTCAAGGAAGAAATAAAGAAAGAAATTAAAGAATTTTTAGAATTTAATGAAAATGAGGAAACATCATACCAAAACTTGTGGGACTCCATGAAAGCAGTGCTAAGAGGAAAACCCATAAGTGTCTACAAAAAGAAATTGGAGAGAGCATACATTAACAACTTGACAGCATACCTGGAAGCTCTAGAACAAAAATAAGCAAATACACCCAAGAGGAGTAGACATTAGGAAATAATCAAACTTAGGGCTGAAATCAACCAATGTAGTTTTCAGAATTTTGATATCTATGTTTATGATATATATTGAATTGGGTTCAGATCTTGGTTAGTTTTGATGCAAAGTACTTCATGTTTTGAAATCACATAAAAATCCATGTAGACTGAATATTTTGAGAATTTTTATTTTTAAACTATGTCAAGCAGTGATGTAATTTTTCTTTTTCTTATTTTTTGTTTTTGTGTCTTTGTCATTTTGTTTGTTTTTCGATTTTTGTTGGTTTGTTTTTGGTTAGGCTGGTTGTCTCTTTGTAACCCTGGCTGTGTTAGAACTGTCTATGTAGAAGAGACTGGCTGTTACCTTGCTGTAATCCTCTTGTCTCCGACTCCCAGCTCTGGGAATAAAGGTGTGCAGTGCCAAATATTGTTTTCTATGTCGTGGATTTGACAGATGCATAGATTGGTGTAGTAAAATCTAAAGAACAACAGGACATCTTTTATGGAAAAGTACAGAACCATGAGAGAGGAAATGGATGCCCTGACCTCACGTAGAATATTTATTTATTATAAATGAAGCATCATGCATGTAGACAAGGATAATGCATGTAGAAGTGGTTAGTTATCCCTACGTTGTTTCGAGGGAGTATGGCTCTATAGAGGTGGAGTTTTGAGGTCTCATCCATATTATGCTCAACTCTGGCCAGTGTGAGACAGTCTCTTCTGGCTACCTGTGTGGAGGCAGTTCTCTTCTGCTGCTTGCAGATTAAGATGTAGCACTCTTGGCTCCTCCAGCAATATGTCTGCCTGGTTGCTTCCATGCTTCCCACCATGATGACAATGGACATCTATACCTGTAAGCCAACTGCGGTTCAATGCTGTTCTTAATAAGAGCTGCCTTGGTCATGGTGTCTCTTCAGAGCAATGGAAACCCTAACCGAGAGAGTTAGCATCTTTGATGTACATTGTCTGTAATATAGACATGCCATATATGCTTACACAGATTAAATGAGGAAGTAGCTATCAGTACACTTGTCATGGCTATATCTGGTTCTCGAAGTAAAAAGGTTAAGTCTGCAAAACTATCTTGGATCCTGCCTACAGTTGTCTCTTTGAAATACTGTCTCAAATGCCTTTATGCCTTCATTATCTTCATCATATAAAACAACATGAAATTTTCCTTAGGTTTTGTTTTTTTGGTGAAAATTTGTGAATGTTACAAAAAGAGAAAATATTCATGTTCTAGCGACTATCTTTACTATGTCTACATCACAAAGATGAGAGCAAGCAAAGTATACACACATGACTTTGGTGTCTAGACAACTGTGGTTTTGGTAATGCAAATAGAACATAAAAAGAATGGGATTTCACAATCTATTTAAATATTTGCATGTTTAAGCCTGTTGATTGTGTCAGACGGCTGTCTTCTCATCTGATCAATCAATCAACAATCAATCAATCAATCTAAGTAACAGGCACCCTGCTCCCACCTCAACCAACAGACACCCACCATAGGTCCTACGCCTGAGGTATAGCATTTTGCATTTGGATTACCAATTTATTTTGCCATTAAAAGTTTTAGTTTTGCTCATAAATACATTCCTTCCCAGATATAAAATGTGGTGAGAATCTGTATATGTCAAGTGATCCTACCGCCTGGCACACCGTCATTCAAAGCTGGTATGACGAAAGTGAAGATTTTGTTTATGGAGTAGGAGCTAAACCCAATTCAGCTGTTGGACATTACACTCAAGTGAGTAAAGCAGATGAAGATGTCATAGTTACAAACATTCTGGAGTAATGATCAACTTATGACCCATCTCTCATTTCAGTTTGAGGGAACAGGCTGAGTAGGTACTATATAGGTCTGTTATTGGAGTGATACATATTACTTTATGCGTAGGATCTGAAGAATTACTGATAGGAAAGCATACAGTATATTTTGCCATTGAATGCATAAAATGCATAAAAGTGAGCCCATAATTACATATTTAGCATTTTAAAAGATATTAAAAATGAAAATTTACTACTGTGATTCCAAATGTTAATTATTTTGTAAGACATATGTTATAAACTGTAGCATCCACATATTTATGTACTATACATGCTAATAATTATTTTTGAGTATTTTACCAAATTTCTAATGAAAGTCCATGCATTTATCTCCCATGGACATGTAGCTTGTTTGGTATTCGTCTTTCAAAATTGGATGTGGAGTTGCTTACTGTCCCAATCAAGAAAATCTGAAATACTTCTATGTTTGTCATTACTGTCCTATGTAAGTATGCACTTTAGAATGAAATGCGTGTAATTTTACCTGCAATCTAATATGTGAAATATCTTATATAAAGCAAACCAGAGTCGCAAATGTAGCCCCGCTAAGAGAAGGACAAATGTCAAGGTTCTCATTTTTAAGATCTAGGCAACTTTGATTTGTCAGAGGAGAAGTTCCACAGTTCTGAATGCAAAGATTTAAGTTCTCTTTAAATATTTAGGAAATTATGTCCTTGCTTTCCATTTTCCTTCCCTATGTTCAGGTTCATTTAAGGACCATTTATGCTGTGGATTGCTCTAAGATTTCATGTTATTTTGATAATATCACACTCCAGGACTGTACACATTTGATGGTGGACCAAAAGGTTTAAGCTGTTGGCTTGCATATGGGAATGACAAACCTTGATTTGAGCTTTTTTTCCTATTGAAATATTTCTTTATTTTTCTTTGTTTCAAGACAGTTTATTTTTTAAAATTAATTTTTTATTTATATCTAAAATGTTGACCCCCTCCCAGAGTTCTTCACCCATCATCCTCCCCTTCACCTCTGGGTAGATGCTCACCAAGTTGTGGTTCATTGCTTCTGGTTTCTAGCTATCATGAATAAGGCTGCTGTGAACATAGTGGAGCATGTGGTGTGGTGGAGCATCTTTTGGGTATATGCTTAGGGGCAATACAGATGTATCTATAAGGAGAACTGTTTCCAGTTTTCTCAAGAAGCACCAGATTGATTTTCAGAGTGGTTGTACCAGTTTGCAATTCCACCAGCAATGGAGGAGTGTTTCTCTTTCTCCAAATTTTGTCAGCATGGGCTGTCACTTGAGTTTCACTCTTAGCCATTCTTATTGCTGTACAATTGAATCTCAAAGTTGTGTCTATGTCTATGAGGCATTTCTTGATGCTAACTAATGTAGGAGGATCTACCTCATTGTTGGCCATGCTACCTTTAGGCAGGTAGACCTCAACTATGAAGGAAAAATAGCTGAATTTGAGCCTGCAAGAATCCAGTATGCAGCATTTTTCTAGTCTCATGATTCAGTCCCTGCTTCTAGGTTCCTGTCTTGGCTTTCTTCTATGATAGACTGTAACCTGTGAGCTAAAATAAACTCTTTCCTCCCCAAATTGCTTTTGGTTATGTTTTCTCTCAGCAATAGACAGCAAACTAGAAAAAAGCGTTCGTGTGTGAAGTGTTAGTTGTCTGAGTTACACCGTGGAAAAATCTTAATTTTCAGTTTTGTTTACAAAAGCTGAAAACTATATGTAACATGTGTACATGTTAAGTCATATTTCAGTGCATGAAACAAGCAGCAAAGGTAAACATAATTGTATATTTCAAATTTCAGGGGTAACAACGTGTTGAAAAAGAGCACCCCGTATCAACAAGGGACGGCTTGTGCTAGTTGTCCCAATAACTGTGAAAATGGATTGTGTAGTAAGTGTGATGTGATTCACTGGTACTTTATCATAGAGGTAGCATTTTAGTTTATTCTATGAACTTCAAAATTGACTAAATGATCTATTCTTGGGAGAGGAGAAAAACCTCAAAAAATGTCAAATATTTTATACAGGTCAGTAGCTTACATTTTATCTGTGGTGAAAATAATTTTACATATGTTAAATGATGGTAATTTACCTTGCCCTCGGTGACTCTGACATGTGGAGACTATTCACTGTGCCTTTTGTTCATAAACCATTCTGTTAAGTTAATATCAATAGGCCCAAAGTATATTTTAAAAATAAAGCAATGGGGAAGGAGAGATGACTCAATGGTTAAGATTACATGCTGATCCTGAAGAGGATCTGTGTTCCACTCCACGAACTAACCGTTGATGGTTCCCAACTGCCTATGGCTCCAGTTTTAGGAAATCCAGTGTTCTCTCTGCCCTTTAAAGATATTTGAATACAGTTTCTAGACATACAGAAATGCAGGTACACATAAACACAACTTAAAAAAATATTTAAAAATTAAATCATCTGTACCTTCATGAGTTGAGACCATGTTCTACCTATCTTACCTTTTATAATGATAGTATTGAGTTCACTGTTGATTTTCTGATTTCTATAGTATACTCAGAAACATCATGTTTACCTTTTAAGTGATCACTTTTTCTATAATTAGGTGATAGTTTTTGCAAACATTTAACTACAATATTCAATCCATCAGTATTGGCTTATAGAAAAGCCATGGCTGCAAATGAAAGAATAAAATAAATACCATGTATCTTATTGTTTTCAGGAATAGCAGTAGGTATAACCATTAGGTTCCAGCATTTAAAATATTGTTGTTAAAATTACTCTAATTACTCTAAATGATATATTTGAACCAGTCATTGAGATTTTTACATTTCAAATGTGTTCACTTTTATTTAGCATTATTCCTGACTCAATTGTGTATCTATAATTTAAATATCAGTATCAAAGCTACAAACTAATCAGAAAGTGTGTTGAATGACTATGCCTCTGCTGAATTCTATTTGCTAAAACATTTGGAATCTTTCCCAATTTCAATGATTATTCAACAGAGAATTTTCAACAAAAGGAAGTGTCAGTCATGTTTCATAAAAAAAATTTCTTGTCACCAGTATACAGAATTATAAGTGGTAGCCAGCTCAGAAGCAGTGGAGAAACATACTCTAAATGCAATGGGTTTTATTGCAACATCATCTGAATGAACACCCAGTGTTTGAGTGCTGGGTGCACGCTCATTAGAAGAAGAAGGATCAGAGTGCACTTTGATTCCTGCTCCAGACTTAAATGCAGAGTTGTTTGATTTCCATGTCCTTTTGTAGGAGAGCTGTGATTTGATCATGCCCATAAACAACCAATTTCGAGGGTCTCAGGACTTCAGAGAGCAATATGGCACACTATCCTTGATTGAATTCATTCACTAAGGGTATTGACTCCTGAAAGTATAAAATTGTGTTTCCAAAATGTGGGATAAGAGAAAGAATCCCTATAATATGTACCTTATAAGCTTATCCACTAATAGACACCTGCCCGATGGGTTAGTCAGGCTAAGAAGCTAATTTAATTTATCATGCATTAAAATAGCTGTATTTGCCTAGTGGGTTTGTGTTGGACTTAGCAGATGGAGATAATGTTTATATCATTTTCCCCCTTTGGCTGCTAATGGATATAAGTGGGACAATTTATTTTACAAATATTCCATTGAGTTGAACATTCAGATATATATTTTCCTTTTTTGTCACTTGAGACTGATCACAGTGGCAATGATGCTAGTGTATTTCTCCTTCCTACCTCTCCTTTGACATTTGATAAGTGGAATGTTTTTTTTGCTGCTATTTAAAAAAAATTGCAATAAGATAACTGCATCTGCTTTCATTTCAGCCAATAGCTGTGATTTTGAAGATTTACTCAGTAACTGTGAATCCTTGAAGAGTTCGGCAGGCTGTAAACATGAGCTACTCAAGGCAAAGTGTGAGGCTACTTGCCTGTGTGATGACAAAATTCATTAATATGTCCAGTGTGCAACATGACAGACTACATGAGAAGGGGTACAGACTTAGTTGAGACATGATGAGGAAAACCTATAGAAGATTAGTGACAAGTCGCATCCCAAATGACAAGACTTCTTTCCTTCCTGGATTTATACAGAAATCTCATTCTGAACAGCCATTAAAAAGAAGTGTCTTTTAGGATGACAACTTCAGATTTGTACCAACTTTGCTGCTTTAAATGTAGTGAATTGAATCAAGTGGAGAATTTTGAAAGTTGTACCATAAAAGATCATTCAGTTCTAGAACTTTGAAAAAAAGAGAGAGAACTATTTGTGTCCTAAACCAACCTGCAATGGAAGAATGGGCTGTAGTTACATCACCATCAACCTACTTCATAGTGCCGACCAGGATGAAGCTTGACACCTGTATTTGTGTTATGTCTTCTTAGTTAAACACAAATAATCATCTTTTTCAATAAAGGACTCAAGCTACCACATAGATGTGATTTTTCATGTAATATTTTTATAGTATGTTGTTTCAACTGCTAAGAACTAAGCCTAGACAAATAATTATGCAGAGAAAAGTCTTTGAAATGGATACCTTAAGTTAAATTGAAACAAAATATATCAATTATATCTTGATTTTATTTTATGATGTCTAAGTAATCACCATTTAGAGGATGTAGCTCAAGGAGCCACTGAGCATAATGAATACCCCTGACTGGCTTCCTGAGCAAAATTTTGAAAAATTGTATAAATGTTAGAAAACTGTTAATAACATGCCTAACAGTGGTTAGATTTAGATGAAACTTGGAGAGATTGCATAAAATTGGCCTACCATGCTTTTAACACCAATATTCAGATTTTGTCTGCTTTATCAATATTTACAACATGCTCATCAACCACTCACAAGAAAATCAAGTCCCTCACTTGACCAGTAATTCTGATAGCTTGGCTTTATACCCAAGTACTCCATGTATATCTATATCCTGAGACCAATAAAAGCTTTCATTTCACAATAGAAGCATCCTTGAAGTTCTTGGGATAATATTTTGGTTTTTCTGCATGCATTTGATGGGCAAATAAATTTGTTTTTCTTCTATCATATTCTGCCAGAAATTGTCCCTGATAAACAAGGAAACATCTATGCTCGTGCTTTCTTCAGTGCTATGACCTGGAATGTTCACTGGCCCTTTATCACCCTCGTTGAAGCTTAGATCAACATTTGGTGCCACAAAGTTCCTAGGCAAACCCTCATCGATCACATCAGCATCTCCCTACCAATCACTTGGTTGAGGGGTATGGGCACACCCCTTCTTGCAACACTCTTTCATTTTCAGAATCACCACTTTAACTCAGTGCTGCCTCAATGTAATCATCACTTGACTGAAAAAGAGAAAGTTAATCCTTGAAATATTCTCCATCATCAGACTCAGAATTCTGTAAAGTATCCGCCACTTGCTGTACTGAGTAGGGACTTGACCTTGTCAGATTATCCATTGAAGTGATGGATTAATTACTTGCTTGCTTCATGGTGAACTCCCCCTCCCCCCAATCACATCAAAATACAACCAAAACAGATATTTGCAATAAACATCCATTTGCAGTCACCTAACATCATGCTAACACAAGATTTAGCAGTGATTGGGTGTTATTTTTAGCTCTTGGTAATGGGATGTCTGCTATTCTCACTGTATCAAGAATTTGATATTATAGACATATCATTCCTGCTATAGTGGGAAATTGATACAGTAAGGTTACGATGAATAAATGTCCTAGAGTAGTTAGCATTCATAATTCTGTTCATTTCATTCAAAACTGCTTGTCAATGACATGTAAATAAGCTTGTTTATTCATAAGACTAGGTATGCTAAATATCTTAAACATTGAAAAGGTTACCAGAAGTATTTAAAAGTAGATCTGCTCATATAGTGATGTGTCATGAGCTCCCAATGTCCACAGCATGAAAGCGATATCTGAATTTTTCTGCACCACCGAAGAAAATGTATTCGTAATTCTAAAACATGTTAAAGAAAATTTCTAGGTCTACCTAATTTTACCACAGAATTCTGTCAAACATATAAAAAATTTAGAATAGCTGTACACGGTCTGTTCTAGAAAAGAGAGTGGAGGAAATACTTGCTGATTCGTTCTTTGAGATAAAGTCATCCTAATATTGAAGCAAATTTAAGGTGATAAAAATAGATATATAACTATCATACACATAGAAAAATTGTAGAAAAACTTATCAAATTGTCCGGTAGTAAAAGTAAAGTGGACATTGCCTAGAATTTGGACCAAGTTACTAGAGTAAATGAACTTCTGTTGTATATGGAGAAGATTCAGTGCTGTTGTCTAGCAAGCTCACTCTTGCCTAAGATCCCAACTGCTTGTGAAAATTGATTTCTTCTAAAGAAAGAGTGTTTCTTTGTTGTAGCTTTGAGAAATCAATGTGCCATAACAATTTAATATATGGATATATTAAATATATTCAGTGATATGTATTTAAAGGGGGTTTATTCAATTGGTTTGTAGACTGAGTTTAATTAATCTAGCAATGGCTGTCTCCTGAAAGCATGGCCAATAATCTGGTAAGTGTTCAGTCCACAAGTCTGGGTTTTTCAGCTGATTTTCGGTCTACATAGGTTCTAATATCATTGAAGGAATGCCTCAGCACCATTCATAGATGAACTTGCCAGGAAGAGAGTAAAGGCAAGCAGGCAAAAAGCAAAGGGTTCCTTCTTCCATGTCCTTTTATGGAAGCGTCACCAGCAGGTGCAGCCCAGCTTTAGGGTGTTGGGTCTTCTGTACTCAGATAATCCTGATTTAGTGTGAGTCTTCTCACCTCAAGTGATCAAGAAGATCCTTTACAGATGTGCCCAGCTGTTTAGGTTTTAGCTGATTTCAGATGTAGTCAAGTTGACAACCAAGATTAGCTATCACAGATATTTACAAATGTCTCCATGCTTCTTCCAGTGAGAGTCATATAGACAACATGTGTTGTCTTTTAATTTGGTGAAAACCTTTAATATAACAGACACAGATGAATGTGTTGCCAAGCGTATGATAGATATGTGTTAAGCAGAAACCATCACTATCAGTTGTCTGGGAATCTCCTGAAGCCCCTCATCTCTCATATTCTCTCTACATGCTTTCCTGAGGGCACTTCATAGTCTGTATTACGTCATCACATGTATCCACATGTATACTTTATTCTAAAGGCTTCTTAAGACTGGAATACCCTTGTGTTCCAGGGCAAGAAATCTTATCAGGTGTTGCCTAGTAATTTGATCTAGAAACCTTCGCTTTCCCAGTTTCAGCACTTTCTGCCCATTTCCCCCAACAAATTGAGTCTCTCTGCTCTCTGGTTTGAACCCTGAGCAAATACTCAGGTGATCGCAGATGCTATCAAGGATGTGGAGAAAGAGGAATGCTCCTCCATTGTTGGTGGGCTTGCAAGCTGGTACAACTACTCTGGAAATCAGTCTAGCAGTTCCTCAGAAAATTGGACATAGTATTGCCTGAGGACCCTGGTATCCCACACCTGGGCATATACCCAGAAGATGCTCCAATATGTAACAAGGACATATGCTCCACTATGTTCATAGAAGCCTTATTTATAATAGTCAGAAGCTGGAAAGAACCCAGATGTCCTTCAACAGAGGAATGGATGCAGAAAATGTAGTACATTTACACAATGGAGTATTACTCAGATATTAAAAACAATGAATTCATGAAATTCTTAGGCATATGGTTGGAGCTAGAAAATATCATCCTGAGTGAGGTATCCCAATCACAAAAGAACACACATGGTGTGCACTCACTGATAAGTGGATATTAGCCCAAAAGCTCTCAATAACCAAGATACAACTCACAGACCACATGAAGCTCATGAAGAAGGAAGACCAAAGTATGGGTGCTTTGGTCCTTCTTAGGAGGAGTAACAAAGTACTCATGGGAGTAAATATGTAGACAAAGTGTGGGACAGAAACTGAAGGAGGGATAGTCCAGAGACTGCTCCACCTGGGTATCTATCCCATGTGCAGTCACGAAAGGTAGACACTGATGTGGATGCCAGGAAATGTATGCTGACAGGAGCCTGATATAGCTGTCTCCTTAGAGGTCTGCCAGAGCCTGACATATACAGAGACAGATGCTCACAGCTAACCATTGAACTGATCATGAGATTCCCAATGGAGGAGTTATAGAGAGAAGATTGAAGGAGCTGAAAGGGTTTGCAACCCCATGGGAAGAGCAACAATACCAACCAACCAAAGCTCCCAGGGTCTAAACCATCAGCCCGGGAGCACTTAGGGAGGGACCAGTGGCTCCAGATGTATATGTAGGGTAGGATGATCTTGTTGGGCATAGATGGGAGAGGAGGTCCTTGGTCTCGTGAAGCCTGGATGCCCCAGTGTGGGGGGAATTTGAACGTGGGGAGGTGGGAGTGGGTGGGTGTAGGTACACCCTCATAGAAGCAGGAGGAGGGGGGGATGGCATAGGCAATTTCTGACTGGGGGGGGAATGGGGAAAGGGGATAACATCTGAAATGTAAATAAAATATCCAATAAAAAAGAAAAAAACTGCAACTTTCCTGTTCTTTATATCTTAATTAGGTGATGGACTGTCCAATCTGTGGTCTAGTATGCTGACATGGTCTGATTTATCTTTCCAGGTTGTGGGCCATGTGGTTTCTTGTAAAGTCAATTATTTTAAGTATAAGTGTAGCCAGTGAATTAGTCCAGTGGCTCTATTTCTTTACCTTTGCTAGTCCCCAATAACCACTCAAAGAAACCAAGATTTATTTTAAGCTGCCCCCCATACTGGACAATTAAATGACTTATAATAACATCCTATGTGAATCTGGCTACCTCCGAGCCCCAACAGGTTATTATTAATCTGGCTCCCTGGGCTTCAGGTTTTTTTTCATGGTATCTTCTTGGACCCGTTCCTCCTCATGATGATCTGAACACTCCATCTCTCTCTTCTTCCCCTGCCTGGCAGAGCCCCATGCTGTTCTCTCTTCTGCCCAGTCATTATCAGCATTTATTGACAAGGCCGAGAATAAATGATAAGAATTGTTTACACAAAGTTGTAAGCCTAACTTTAACTTTACAATGCTGTAAAGCCTCACAATGCTGTGTCTGGACTGAAATAACATATGAGGACAGAAAATTCAGCATTTGAATAACCCAAAGATACACTTTACACAATGCACAGGAACATTATGCCTACAGTTTCTGGTGTAATACATTTACCTGTTCTGGCTGCTTCTCCTGTCTTGCACCTCAAGTGGCCTCAGATACAAGGTCCCCATCTGTTTGGCTTTGTCTTTCTGGATTGCAGCTTGTGGGTACTGTTTTCTAATTTATTTCACAATTCTGACTGTGAGAATATGAGGCACAGCCTCCATTCCTGACATCAGTTCTATGAGGCACATGCTAGTAAATCTGTCTACTTCTGCCTATGATGATATGAAGAGGTGACTTTGCTATCTCTAAATGCCTTAGCAGAACAGATTCCATTCTAGATAAAACTGTTATTGTTTGGTCAATAGATAAAGAACTTTGGGTTATATTTTTTCTCTTTTAGTTGATTTTAAAGTTCTATACTTATGCTATTAAAGGTCATGATACTAAAAAAAGGAAAAGGGATCACAAATCTGGACAGAGAAAATGGTTAAAGTGATGTAGGTACAAAGACACAGCTTTGCCAAAATGGTTAAAGGGAAAGGAAAGATTTTGAAATGAAAAAAAAAGTATAAAAAAATAAAACCAAACATTTTTTTTAAAAAAGATTTTGAAATGAAAAAGGCTAGATTATAAAAAGGTGTAACTACAACTATAAAGTTAAACTAGGTTGTACAATGGTTATGAAAGTTAAAACACAGCAGAAAAAGTTGAAATGGATATAACTATGTTTGCCATAATTATAGGATTTTTAAATTTTCCACGTCAAAATTCAACACACTGGTGTATACGTAAAATGTAGTTCTGTGAATGTCCATTAGGTTTTCTTAAGATTGTGATCTGCTTTGGTAACATAGAAAAGAATACAGCTTCGTTATTTAAATGACATCTAGGTATCAAAACTCAGCAATTACGAGCATTTACTGCTATTCCAAAGGATCAACATTCAGTACACATTACCTGTCATAGGGTCGTAATCTCCACATTGCATTTAAAAAAGACCCCAAATCTTTGTTTATCATATACCCAAGATAGTTCCTTACCTTTCTAAATGCCTTCAATCATTACTATTCCCTATCTCCCGGTCCCAGGAGCTATCCTCAAACAAATCTCCCACCTCATTCTCTTATACTTGCCTATGTAGAAAAAAAAACTTTAAAAACACAGAATATCACACATCCACTAAGAGGAAAAAGCCAAGTATAAAGACAGGCTTCTCCTCATCTTTGTTTCCTCATTTTATGTAGTCCAGGATCTCATGATCATGGACGGTCCTGCTCATAATCAAAATGAGTCTTCTAACATCAATAAATGTAGTTAAAATAATCTGACACAAGCACGATTAGAGGTCTATCACCTATGGATCTTGAATCTCTCAGGTTGACAAGACTATCATAGCTTCATTACACCTATTAGTTTTGGCTTGTTGAAACATCCTTGCTTTGTTGGAATGAAGTCAATTGGATTATGATGTATAACTTTAAAAGTACCTGTTGTTGAATTTGCTTTGCAAGTGTTTTCTTTGGGATAACTCTACTATTTGTGATGGATATTGGGATCTTTCTTTCATTGTTACCTTAAAATATTTTTCATAACCTCATACATGTGCACTGCATCTCCATCCTTCCTGTCTGTTTGACTT
Source organism: Grammomys surdaster (assembly GCF_004785775.1). NCBI lineage: Eukaryota > Metazoa > Chordata > Mammalia > Rodentia > Muridae > Grammomys > Grammomys surdaster. The sequence goes on from NW_021604617.1 coordinate 13,882,730, forward strand.
CTATGTCCTATCTCTGCAATGAATGTACAATTTATTAAGTCCATTTAGCATTGATTCTAAGAACATGGGACCAGCGATGACCACATGAAAGAGAACAACCTCAGCAGGAGCTCCTCTTTAGAGGACAATGATAATCCCTTAGCTAGCTTTACCACCTTTATCTTTTCATCTATGGGAAGATTGACACCTCTATTAGGTCATGTCAGCAGTGGGATCTAAAGTGGGCAAGAAAAAAAACAGTGAACTAACGCTCCTGAAACATTCAGCCCAAATAGGGATGTTTTATTTCCTGTAAACTACTTTTGAACATTTATGTTAGTGAAAAAATATTACAAATATTATTTTATTACAAATCAAAATAATTACACATAAAAACCAAAGCCACAACGATGACAAACAAATCCACTGGATAAAAATTTTACCAAAATATAGGCTTTTACTTAACTAACATGGAGTTTATAGTCGAACAGATACTGGTATATTTTCGTGTGAGAAAATTGATGTAGTTCATGCCTTCAGAGAAACAGGGAAATTTCAGAGCTTCAGTAAGAGAGTGCTACAGATTTGCCTGCTGTTACTGAATTAGAAGATTTTGAGGCAGAGTTGCATTTTGGTTAAAGGTGAAAGAGTTTTTCATTCTGTGAGCTATGTATGGATTGTGAGCTATGTTTTAGAATGAGACATATCTCCTATGTAATATATTCCTATTGGCCAACTTTGTAGTGCTCCATATTTATTTGAAGACAAATTCAAAATCTTAAAATTTTAATTTCCTTTCACAATATATATATATATTTCTATGTGAGGAATTTGAGAACACATATAGAGTTATAATTTAAAATAGACAATTAAATCAGCCTTCACGGTCTTATCCTGTATAGTAAAACTTGGTAGCTGATATTGTGCTTTGTCAATTAGAAAAACCTCAGTCAACTTAAAAAATTTAAAACATCGTAGCCAATTACTGTCTAAGAATGTGACACAAGATACAGACACTAACAAATGCAATTTACAAGGCTGCATCATCTAAAGCTCCATGGGAAGCAGTTCTAAACTGTGAATCCTGCATCTGGTTTGAGTTCTTGAGTTCTTCGTGTGCAAAAGTGGAGGGCCCTGCTGGGCATAGGTGGAAGAAGAGAACCTTGACCTCATGAAGGCTGGATGCCCCAGGGGGTGGGAATTTTGAGGGTGGGGAGGTGGGAGTGGGGGGGTGTAGATAGAGGTTACATCCACAGAGAAGAAGGAGGAGGGGCGAGGGGATTGGGGGTTCCGAGGGGGTGGTGGGGGATGGGGTAAGGGGACAACATAGGAAATGTAAATAAATCATCCAATAAAAAGAAAAAAAAAAGTATCAGTGAGAGTCATTCTCTGAGGAGACTTTCACACTTTCACAGAGCTTCAACTGCTTTAAGAGACTTACAGGAAGTATTACCCTACCAGGCCTCCAGGAAAAGTGGTTGGGTGGAGAAGCAGCCATTTGAAATCTAAATGTGAAGGCTGTTCAATTTACAATGTCCTGTCTTCAAGAACAAGTGTATTAGCAGCTATTTTTTCTGAGTTTTGTAAGAGCCTAACTTACTTGACTATATAGGAACACAACCTCAGCCTTACTCTTCTTTTCTATGGGGACCTAGGTTTTCATGAACATGGCTTGCATGAGACTGATCATGTCAACATGCAGTCACAGATGAGGGCTGGTTTTCTAAGACAAAGGCTATCACTAGGGAGTTATTGACAGCGGAGAGCTGCTGGAGCAGGGGAGTGATTATCTTCAGTGTCTTATCCATTGGTGATTTTTTGACTCCATAGTTCACTTCATGCATATGACCGTGTGTGTATGCCCGGTTGAATGTAGTAAGTTTCCAAAAAGAAAACAAAAATACACAAAGCAGTAGAGTGACTTATTGGGAAGAGAGTTTATAGTTTATGGAAGATAGAGGGAAAAGAGTCTGAGATGGCAGTGTGATCAAAATATATGAAATTATCCAAAAGAAAACAAAGAGAAAAACATACTTAATATTTTATAACTACAAATCTTCATAGTTTGAAGCATTGAACATTTCCATTTTCATTTGATTAGATTTCAGTGAGGAAGAGTGGGGTGTCCATAATGAATTTACTGGAAATGTTGCCATGAAAGTATGTACATTTAAAGAAAGGAAGGTTGAGCCCTTAGTTCTGTTTACTGTAAATTCCTAGCTGCCTGTTCCTTTCCCAGCTGGTTCAGAACCCTTACTTTGCTGCCTCTGGGCATTTTTAGTATTTCACAGGAGGTAAGAGAGATTAGTTTATTGAGTTATTTATAGACTACATTCTTTGTGATGGTGTATATGCTTGGCTCAGGGAATGGCACTATTAGGAGGTGTGACATTGTTGGAGTAGGTGTGCCACTGTGGGCCTGAGCTTACACCCCCACCCCAGCTGCTTAAAAGTCAGTTTTCCACTAGCAGCCTTCAGATGAACATGTAATACTCTCAGCCCTGCCTCCACCATGGGTGCCTAGATGTTATCATGCTCCCACCTAGATGATAATAGACTGAAACTCTGAAGCTGTAAGTCAGCTGCTTCGTGTTGTCCTTATAAGAGTTCCCTTGGTCATGGTGTGTGTTCACAGCACTAAAACCCTAAGACATTGTCCTTGTATTTGATGGGTTAAATGAATAGGATGTAGGACTTGAAAGAGATGCTAGCAAAAGGCATTGCAGGTATGACACCAGGGCCTCTAATCAACCATATCAGAAAATCCACTCATTCGTCAATTTGTTCAAATGTTCTATTACAGAGTGGATGACTTGCCTTAAATAATTGCCTTTGTGGCTAACTCTGGCCCATTGAAGACTTGTAGGGCAGGCTATAGAAATTTACTGTGTCTACTTTGATGTTTCTGAGCACCACATTTACTCAGTGCAATCAATAATTTAGTCAGGTTTCAGTTGTGTTGACTAGAATTGCCCTGATCTTCAAGCAAGGTTTTGTCTTGATCAAAGGCACAGGTGATCATTTCAAAGGACTCTTGGATGTTTGGTTCTCCTTCAGATTCAATCTTATCCAACACAGCCTTGTGATTTGTCTTGTGATCAGCAGATATGGTGGGTTGTTTACAAGCCTGTGTCAGTATCTGAGGCAGAGACAGTCATTTATAACAGATTTATTAGCAAGAAATACAAGACCTATCCAGGAAATGTTTTTATGTTATTTTAGTTTTTAGTTCTGTGCTCATAGACCCCCCACAATAATGTATATCATTTCTCTACTCTATATTTATGCCTATCTCCTCTTTTATGCTTCATGAATAGGGACCACTATTGTATGTTTGAAAAAACAGACTAATGAACCTTGTAAATTCATGGTAGGAAGACTGCACATGGTAGACATTTTGTCTATGCCAAGATTGTCATACACTTAAAATTTCCTCTATGCATATAAATTCAAACTAAATAGAAAATTTATTTCAAAGCTTAAAATTGAATTTTCTGAGAGAAGATAATAGTAATCTTGTACATAAAAATTCTTCTGAAAAGTTGTGTTCTTGGTTGAGGTTCAGTGGAGAATTTATTAGGAGGGCAGTAGTTTTAAAAAATATTGATTTATAATTTATAAACTTTCTTAAGAAAGTTGCTATATGTTATAAATTACTATCAATATTTTTTATAATACTATTCCTTCTGAGGGCAGAGTGGAAGCCTCCCAAGGGCTACTACAAGGAACAAACATGTGATGAAGAAGTAGAAAACAGAAAAATGGAGTGGGGACTGAGATAGGGAGAGAGATGGAACTAAAGATGTGGAGACAGGTGACAGAGAGACTGCGGTTTGCATGTTGTCATTGGTCAGTAGGGTCAGCAGGATGGGGCAGCAGGATGTGTCAGTATAAAACGGCTTGGAGCTTATGCAGACACACACTCAGACCCATAACCTCATGAACAGCTTTGAAATTTCCCCGGATCTCGTCAAAGAGCAAAGGTTCACTCTTTGGATTGGACCTTTGTCCAATATGTCAGTGGAGTTCACATTGTTTTTAGTGGTCCATGCTTCTTCCAGAGACCTCAAAGAAGCCCGGGATTCATGTGGATATTTGCTGTCTGTGCAGCTGCCATATAAGTCAGTGATGTTTCAGCCTTTGCTGCCTTGCAGAGCCATGGTTATTTAGTGGCACATGTAACCACCTTAAACCTCTGTTGAGGCTAGTGATCTATGTAGCCTCTGTGTGCTATGTTTGAGTCAGTGGTCCTGATATGGCCAAGGGGCATATTAATATCCTCAATCTATCTTACCACCAAAGTCAACGTGTATCCCACGGTCAAGGATGCTGCTTGGAGGTATCTTAATGTCTGTGAGATAGTTGACCCACCACTCAACAACCCAGAGCACTGAGGTACAGGCAGGGATGCAGGTGACATAGAGCTGGCTCCATTCTGCTCAGACCACTTCACAATTCTTCTTAGTTGACAGCTTTTGGCTGGGATACAGGAAGAAAAAACTCATCCTCTGGTGCAGGTGCTGGCCACTGCAAATTTGTCCTCTCTCTCTCTCTCTCTCTCTCTCTCTCTCTCTCTCTCTCTCTCTCTCTCTCTCTCTGGTATAGATCATGGGAAAAGAGTTTCATATGTGGACAGACTGATACTTAAGTGCGATGGGGGTGTATGATGTCAGATTTCTAAGTAATTAATAATCAATGAATCATTAAAAGTCAAAAGGATCATAAAATATAGTTCATTATGAATGAATAATATGTCATCAAACTTGATTGGGAACCATGTGCATGCTACAGAGGAAGAAGGGAGTTATCTCTTGAGATTGAGGCCAACTTTACATCTCAAACAGGCTAACAGATAACTTTGGCTGTTGGTCCACATATTCAACTGTATTTGAGACAAAGCCCTTTGTTCATTGCTGGACACTTTTGCCTCTGTGTCATATTTCACAGAGGTATTAATTGCAAGCTTTATATCTGAACTAAACCTTTAATGCTTTACTCACTGACAGGTATCTCAATCACTTTAATGCATATCTTTGACATCTGGCAAGTGTCATATATTTGTAGCGCATCTCCATGTTCAAGAATCCAGTTCCCACATGTCACTAGTGGGTCCTACAACTGCCAGAAGTGGAGAGTTAAACCTTAGTCTCAATCTTCATATCCCTGTTAAATTCTCCAAGAACACAATGAGAATGTGTTCCAATATATCATTAGGTTTCTGTATTCATATTTATTATACCACTTGAAAGAGTAATCAGTTATATCTGAGATATTTATCCATGAAACACTCACCCTGCCTTCTGTGGGCATGGATGGCAACAGCAGAATTACAAAAATATCATTACTGGAAAAGAAGTCATGACTGAAACTAATAAACTTAAGAAAACCTCTTGGTTGAATTAAGCAATACAGGGGACAGAGAGGTAAGCAACACAGAAGATAAGGAAAAGAAACTCTGGCTGTCAAATTCAGTAACACAATAAGGGAAGTGTTGCAGTGTAGGAGTTCCTGTCGTTTTTTTGTGCCAACCACGATTTTAATTGGCAGGATGTGTAACCAAAAGCATTAACTGACGTCCTTGATGTGTACCTGCAAAGATTAGAAGATTTCTAGCTTCTTTCTACACAGATCTATTCCTCTATCCTCAAAGGCAAATGTGGGGAAAAATATAGTTCCAATTTTTTTTTTTTGCCGTGTACCACCTTTTATTTTACTATTCCCTTAGAATAACATGTTAGAAGTGGCATGTTGTGAAGAGCAATTTCAAGTTATAGCAAATCAATTTTCCTTTCTTTCTTCACTAAGAATTACCAACACAATTAATGAATTTCCCATCTAGTCTATTTAAGCTCACTCAAACCATCTTTTATTAGATGGGCTGTTTCATGTTTTCCTTAAATTGTAATCAACCTCTGCTCATTGCATACAATTTCCTGTCACAGGAGTTATGAAGCCCTATGTTCTTTAGGTGCTAGTGGTCACCTAGTGTGGTATGCATTCATTTTCTTTCTGGACTTACATAAAGGATTACATTGTAACCTAAAGGTGTGATGTCTTATTTTCTATATCATGTAATCATTCAGAATCCTCAAAATCTTTTTTACAAGGATATAATTGCTTCAATTTTTAACTGGCTAGGTGACAAGAGAGTCATTATTAGCATAGATCTAGTGCATTTTAAACTTTAAAATATCATTTTTCCTTGATTTTCTCTCTTCAAGCGCTCACTCATATATTGTAATGTTCTCTGTCAATTCACTGCCTGGTTTTCATTGCAATTTATAACTAAAAATTGAGTCAAAATGTTCCTGCATAGATCTGTAATTTTTTTGTCTTCATTCATGGCTATCATCATTGTTCAGGATCTAGAAAACATTCCTGGTCACCATGGATTTTCACACCCTGCCCGTAACTTCCAGAGTGACAGCTGGTATTCTTATTCTGCGAAGAGTAAATAATAAGTAATTTTTCTTTGCCTATGATACTTACTTGCCTTAGGGCTGAAAGCTTAGACAAAATTTGGACTCATACTGATGGACAAATGAGAAAATGAATTTGAATTGAGTTTTTTTTTTTTTTTTTAGAGTGATGAGTTACTTTGTAGTACATCTCATCTGAACAGTTTCATTTTTTGAGATTGAGTAGTCCTTCAATTTCTCTGCTATATATTTCAAAGACTGAGTCTCTAATGTGTCACTAGCCTTGGTAATCTAAACCTTGTAAATACAACTATCTTACCATGGAACTTGCTTTCACACTCCCAAGTCTTAGCAGGAATTGCTTGTTACATATGTTCAGTTCAGGTCAGCTTCTGCTGCAGGCTCCTGTGCTTCTCTAGTTCTCAGTGAGTTCTCCTTTCATTGGGTAGAGGGCAGGTGTTTGGTGTATTGAAACCTTAGGTGTTTGTGCTTCACTGGCTGCTGTTCCCTGAAGTGTGGGTTGATCATGTATCATGGTTTCCCTTGGGTTCTGATTCTTGGTCATCCGAATAGTTAACAGAGTGACATGGCACAGCCGCCCTGAGTAATTTCCCAGCAGCTGCTTGGTAGATCAATAATCTACTATTTTGTCTTTGCACCTACATATTTTTCTTTGCTTTTGTTTTTCAGGCAAGAGATGAGGAGAGGAGACTCATGTCCATTGTTATTTTTTTTCTAGCACTTTGGGCAGGGTTCGCTGTGTCCATTATAGCTTTATCACTCAACATTTCTGTATTTTATACAGCCTTTCTTATCAATTGCAATGTTACCTTGCTTTTCTGTGCTTTCACATTTTTGATGACATGGAATTTATAAACATAAATGCTTTGTATTTTTTCCAGATTTGTGATCATTCGCTACAGTATTGCTTGACTGAGCACCATTTTTCCATAACAACAAATAACTGTTGAAGAAAAAATTGTTTATCCTTGACATTAATGCAAATCTTGATGCTTGATACACATGTTTCACATGTGACAATTTATTGTCACATTATGAAAGGTCTGTTAAAAATATAACCAAATAAAACAATAATTCATACAACAGAATAAGACAATAATTCAACTAAAGCACTGCAGAATATGGGGAAATGTCCTGAAATTACAAGATATTTTGTACACAAAATGAAATGTTTGAGGAAAATTCTTATTTTGGGTTATTTCAAAAATACCATTTTCATTCTATACAAGTTTTAGATTTATAAGGAATTTGCCAACAATCCCAAGAGCTCTGTGGGTTTATTTGGTTTTATGATCACATTTTAGCTTAGTAGATCTGTTAAGAATAAGGACTCAGTATCAGAGCACAAACAATTTTACATTTAATTTCTACTTCATCATTTTTTCCACATGTCATCATTTATCTTCTGGAATGAGATCTAGTATCTCATCTTAGCCTCTGCTTCCCTGAAAATATTTCTTAGATTTCTTTATCTCTAGATTCCACTGTTCATCTGGTTATTAAAGATGACTCTCAACATATGAAATAAGGAAATATAGAGTGTTGTTGTGCCCCTTGGTTTTTTTCTCTGAGGTTGAATATGGGACAGTCTCACAATTAGGACATAGGATTCAGATAATTCAAGTTGGATCAAACCTGAAAGCCTTCCAACAGTTTAGCTTTCATGGTTCCAGAAGACACTATAGAAATTCTTAAGAGAGGTTAAACAATCAACCGTGCTCCATGACTGGAACAGCACAAACAGTTATCATCAGGGAAAATGTCCAAAAGTCCAATAATGGGCACTCACATGTTGGTGGTGACCTACAGTTGTCTATTTGAACTTAAGTCTCTCTTACAGGAGGGAAATCATGCCTGGTCCTAGCAACTTAGACAACTTTCCAGGACTGGTGTGTTTGGCACACTAGGATAATAATACGTATCTTATTGTAACCCCTGAAACCAGAATGAAGTTCATATGGAATGGTTTTTCAAGAATGAGAACATGGAACTTTGAGTTAGGAGTGGTTTTAATCTTTAGGAAGAAAATTATTCCATTTGACTTGTTAAAAACAACAGTATAGATATATAAACAAGGAAGAAGATGATGACTGCCATTAATACAAAGTTTGATAGTTTTGAATTTGATTTCCTTCCGCATGATTGGAAACACCAAACTACCACCTCATCCCTATTATTTTTGAGCTGGAGAGACCAAAATAAAGGAATACATAAAATATCTTTGCATGGTTATCTACAATGTGCCATGTTCTATGGATCTTAAATACACTGTAAGGTTTGAGGTAAAGTGAGATGTTTAGATTAAAATTAAATTTGTAAAAAATGAGTCAAATGCATGGTTTCTTCATTTCCACTTCCAAATTGTATGGAAATTTCACAGAAAACATTAACAATCAACTGAGAGTAACAGTTCACAGAAGTGTAAAATAGTTTCAATGACTAATAAAAGTTTCTTTTTTATGTGTAATCTTTTAAATGAGCCTGTCTTGTGTGTTACTCCTTTTTCTCCTTCCAATTAGGCATTAGGTATAAATTATACATTTTTATAAATACATTTAATGTGATAAATAATCTTAATTGTGCCAATGACTTTATTAAGACATATCCAGTGGAGTTGTAAAGCATATTTTTGAGTGTGTCTACTTTGGATTTCCTGGGAGTAATTTGTTTGTGGACTCTAAGTGAGAAAGAAACACTTTTATGGATGTATTATGCCTGGGGAAATGGATATATTTTTGTCTCTCTACAATACCATAATGGATTAATCAAGGCAAATTGGTTTTATTGGCAACAGTGCCAAGCTGTCTCAATTTAAATCACAGGTGATATCTTCGCTAAACTATTTTAATTCTTTTTATTTAAAGCTTTCTTTACCATATACAAAAGCCCTCCTCTGATGTCACACGTGTAGCCATATGAAATTTTATTGTTGAAAAAATTTATCATAATTTTATTACATATCTTTGTAAATGGTTATAAAGTAAAGTGTCAGTTTCCCTAGAGACAAGGTCATGTTAGTGACCCCATCTCAGGAGATGATTTCTTACCCATTTTCTTTGCTTAAGATCTTGGCATAGGCTATCAGAAACATGTTGTAAATAAAAAAGGAATAAGAGAAACTAAAACAGATAAGTTACCATGGGAGCTACTGCTCAATGTTTTGTTCCTGGCAAGAGTTCCACAACCAGTCCCAAGAGGCCTCCTTCTTTTAAAGTTTTTGCCTCAGTATGTGGAACTTGTTACACAGGTCCTACTGGGGTTGGTGTAACAATTCTATTTTTAATTCATTTTAAAACCACACTTGCCTATGTAGAAAAAAATTAAACATTCTTTTAAAAAATACATGCTTATGTGCAAAAAAAGACTTCAAAACACAGGAAGCCACACATCTACTAAAAGGAAAAACACAAGTACAGAGGCAGGCTTTTGGTCAGCTTGCTTTCTTTATTTTATGCAGACCCATCATCCCATCATCCCATGTCCATGAATGGTCCTGCCCATAATCAAAAGGAGTCTTTCAACATTAATTAATGTAGGTAAACCAATCCCACAAATGTATTGCCTAGAAGTATATCACCTGGTGATTCTTGAACCTGTCATGTTGACATTGAATACTAATGATCACAGCTTTATTAGGTCCATTCGTTTTGACATGTTCAAATATTCTTGCTTTGTTAGAATGAAACTAAGTGGATAATGATGTATAATATTAAAAAAAATCTGTTGCTTAAGTTGGCTTGTAAGTATTTTGTTTGGAATAATTATACTATTGGTCAAGTGCATTGTGTTTTTTTCTCTGCAGTTGCTTTAAATTTTTTTTTATAACTTCACACATGAGCCCTACATCATTCATATCCCTTCAACTTCTCCTATTTTTCATATTTCCCTTCAAAGTCATAGCCTCTCATTTCTTCAACAAATGTGCAACTTATTAAGCCCACTTAGCATTGATTCTAAGAACATGCGCCCAGGAATGACCACATGAAAGTGCATAACCTCAGCAGGAGCTTCTTTTTGGGGGACACTGATTCTCCCTCTACAGGCATCTACCACCTGTATCTTTTCATCTAGTCGATGATTGACACATCTTTTAGGTCATGTCAGCAGTGTGGACTAATTTTGGGAAGCAGAGGACAACTGGACTGAAGGTTCTCTACATTGAGCCCAAAAAGAGATATATTATTTATTCTAAACTACTTTTGGGCATTTGTCCTACTTAAAAAAATGACTAATATTCTTTTATTACCAAACAAAGTAATTAACCCCCCCCCATAAATACAATGATGGCAAATCCACTGGATCAAAACTTTACCAAAATATGGGCTTTAACTTAAATAACAGGAAATTTATATGGGAACAGATTATGATTTTTTTTTTATGTGAGTAAATTGATGGAGTTCATGGCCATCAGCGAAGATAGGTAAGTTATAGAACTTCAGTAAGACAGTGCTACTGACTAGCCTGCCGTTACTGAATTGGAGGATTGTGAGATTCAGCTGCATTTATGTAAATGGTGAAAGAATCTTTCACTTTTAATGGAGTGTGAGTTACATTTTAGAATGAAATGTATCTCATATGTAATATACTCCTATGGAAAACTTTGTACAGTTTTGGCTTATATTTTTGAAGACATATTCAAAATCTTTGATATTTAATTTCCCAATTTATTTCCTTTATGTGAACTTCTATGTTAAGAATTTTAAAAATGCATATGAAGTTACAATATGAAGTAAACAATTAAATCAGAGTTCATATTTTTATTCTGTATAATAAAGAGTACTAGCTGATATTTTGCTTTGCCAATTAGAAAAACCTTGATAAAATTAAAAAAATCAAAACATCATGGCCAATTACTGCCACAAGAACTGGACACAAGTTACAGGCAATAACAAATCCAAATGACAAGGCTTCACCATCTAAAGCTCCATGAGAAGCAGTTCTAGACAAAGAATCCTACTTATGTTTTGAGTTCTTCCTGTGACAAAAATATCAATGAGAATCATTCTCTGAGGAGACTTTCACACTTTCACAGACCTTCAACTGTTTTAATAGGTATGCACATTGAAAACTTACTGTGAACATTATCCTATCAGGCCTCCAGGAGTAGTTGTTGGTGGAGGAGAAGTCATTTGAAATCTTAATGTGACGGCTGTTCTATTTACAAAGGCCTGTCTTCAAGAACAAGTGCTTTAGTATTCCCTTATCTGAGTTTGTAAGAGCTTAACAACTGACTTGAATGAATAGGAACACTCAGTTCAGCCTTACACTTGTTTTCCATGTGGAGTACTGGAACTAGGTTGGCATGAACATGGCCTGCACATGATTGGTCATATCAACATTCAGTCACAAATGAGGGAGGATATTCTAAGACAAAAGATATCTCTAGGGAGGCATTGGCCGGGAACTGCTGCTGGAGCATGTGGAGTCATTATCTTCTGTGGTTTAGCCCTTGGTGACTTGCCTTGGCTCCGGGCATCACTTCATAATTGACCATGGTTATATCCCTGGATTAACATAATGAGCTTCCAGAAACAAAAAGACATGAAGCAGGAGGATGACATAATGAGAAGAGAGTTTATATTTTATGGGAGATAGAGGGAAGTAAGAGAGTCTGAGATGGGAGTGTGATCAAAATGTATCATATTCTTGTATGAAATTATCCAAAATAAGTTAAAGAGAAAAAACATGATACTTAATATTTTATACCTACAAAGCTAAATAGTTTGAAGTATAAAACATGTCCATTCACATTTCATCAGACTACAGTGAGGAAGATGGAGGGACTCATATGAATTTACTGGGAATGTTGTCATAAAATAACATGTGCATTTAAAGAAAGGAAGGTTAGGCTACTAGCTGCTCCTTTCATAGCTGGTCCAAAACCCATACTTTGCTGCCTCTGGCTACTTTTAGTATTTAACTAGAGGGAGGAGAGACTACTTTATTGTGTTTATTTACAATCTACATTCTCCTTTTATTTGGGTGAACACAAGAGGTGAATATGGATTATAATTCTTAAATTTACTGTGTCCACTTGATACTTCTAACCACTACATTTACTCAGGACAGAAAAGAATTTAGACCAGTTTAAATGGTGTTGATCAGCATTGGCCTGATCTATAAGCAACTGGGGAAGAGAGTAGCGGTATATAGCACAGGATGGTGCCACTTTTTAAAAAATATAGCCAAACATCAAACTATCCCTATTTGCAGATGATATAATAATATATTTAAGTGACTCCAAAAACTCCACCAGAGAACGACTAAACCTGATAAACAACTTCAGCAAAGTGGATGGATATAAAATTAATTTAAACCAATCACTAGCTTGCCTCTACTCAAAGGATAAACAGGCTGAGAAAGAAATTAGGCAAACAATACCCCTCACAATAGTCACAAATAACATAAAATACCTTGATGTGACTCAAACCAAGCAAGTGAAAGATCTGTATGGTAAGAACTTCAAGTCTCTGAAGAAAGAAATTATAGACGATCTCAGAAGATGAAAAGATCTCCCATGCTCGTGGATTGGCATATATTAAAAGTGTCCATCTTACCAAAATCAATATATGAACTCTATGCAATTCTCATCAAAATTCCAATTCAATTCTTTAGAGAGATAGAAAAAGCTATCTGCAAATTCTCTTGGAAAAACAAAAAAACTGAGGATAATGAAAACTGTTCTCAATAATAAAAGAAATTCTTGGGGAATCACTATCCCTGACCTCAAGCTGTATTACAGAGCAATAGTGATAAAAAAAATCCCCAAAAACAAAACCAAAACTGCATGGTATTGGTACAGAGACAGGCAGGTAGATCAGTGCAACAGAATTGAAGACCCAGATATGAATCCACACAACTATGGTCATTTGATATTTGACAAAGGAGCAAAAACCTTCCAGTGGGAAAAAGACAGCATAGTCAACAAATGGTGATTGTTCATCTGGAGGTGAGCATGTAGAAGAATGCAGATCCATTCATTCTTATCTCCTTGTACAAAGCTCAAGTCCAAGTGGATGAAGGACCTCAACATAAAACCAGGTACACTGAAACTAATAAAAGAGAAAGTGGGGGAAGATCCTTGAATATATGGGCACAGGGCAAAAGTTCCTCAACAGGACACCAATGGCTTATGCCATAAGAAAGACAAATGGGACCACATAAAATTTCAAAGCTTTTGTAAGACAAAGGACACTGTCAATAGTACAAAACAGCAACCAACAGCTTGGGAAAAGATCTTTACCCCGGTCCTATATCTGATAGAGGACTAATCGCCAATATAAACAAATAACTCAAGAAGTTAGACTCCAGAGAATCAAATAACCATATTAAGAAAGGGGGTACAAATCTAAACAAAGAATTCTCAACTGACCAAACTTGAATGGCCAAGAAGCAACTAAAGAAACGCTCAACATCCTTTATCATCAGGGAAATGCAAAGCAAAACAACCACTAGATTCCACCTTAGTCAGAATGGCAAAAGTCAAGTACTCAGGTGAAAGCAAATGCTAGCAAGGATGTGGAGAAAGAAGAACACTCTTCCATTGTTGGTGGGATTCCAAGCTGGTACAATCACGTTGGAAGTCAGTCCAGATTTTCCTCATAAAATTGGACACAGTATTATCTGAAGACTCAGCTATACTACTCCTGGTCATATACCAAAAAGATTCTCCAACACATAACAAGGACACATGCCCCACTATGTTCATAACATTCTTCTTTATAATAGCCAGAAGCTGGAAAGAACCCATGTGTCCTTCAACAGAGAAATGGATACAGAAAAAGCGGAACATTTAGACAGTAGAGTACTTCTCTGCTATTAAAAACTATGAAATCATGAAATTCTTAGGCAAATGGATGGAACTAGAAAATATCATCCTGAGTGAGGTAACCCAGTCACAAAAGAACACACATAGTGTGCACTCACTGATAAGTGGATATCACCCCCAAAACTTGGAATACCCAAGATACAATTCACAGACTACATGAAGCTCAAGAAGAAGGAAGACCAAAGTGTGTATACTTTGGTCCTTTTGGTAATTTTTCCTTGTTCTGGGATCACTACATATATATGACCATGTGTTCTGTCCAATGAGCTTCCCAAAAGCAAAACAAAAAAGCAAACAATCAAACAAAGAAGGAAACAAAACAATAAAAGCTCCTTCTACAGCTAGTTCAGAACCCCGCCCCCTTTTTTTTCTGTCTCTGGCCAATTTTAGTATTTAACAGGAGGGAGGAGAGGTTATTGTGTTTATTTACAGTATCTTATCTCCTTTGTTTGTTTGGTTAACAAAGAGGTCACAGGATTTAAAACAAGAGTCTTCTAAGAGCAAGTAGGGCACCACGGAACTTTAATGGGAAACCAATGTCTTTCCTGTTGCATCCAAAAATTCATCTATACCAAGGATGACTTTGTGTTTAAAATTGTTTCCTTGGTGCCTAACTCTGATCCCTTGAAGCCTATTGGCCGTGTGATTGAAGTTTACTGGGTCCACTTGATGCTTTTGAGTAAACAGTTGCTCTGGGCCATTACATTTTTAGACAGGTTTAACTCGTGTTGATTAGCAATGGCCAAGTCTTCAAAAAATGTTTCATCTTGATTGGAGGCAGAGAATTTCTTCTCCGGGGCCTGTATATTTCTCTCACCTTGGAGGCAGTAAGTCTTGTCTAAATCAGCCTTGTGATTTGTCTTATGATTAGAAGATGTGGAAGATTCTTTTTGAGTCTGTGTAAGTACCTGAAAAAGAGGGAATTGATTATAACAAGTTTTCAATAAGAAACCTAAGACCTATTCATTTTTATTTTCACAAGATGCAGTAAGATGAGAAGAGGCCGTGAGCTCATAATTTACTCTAGACTTTACAGTGAGTACTTGCCTGCACATCAGTGAAGTTAGTGTGCTTTAGGCTAATGCAAGAGCCAGAATCCAACTCAATTCTCCACAAGTACTAATTTTCAATTTTAGAACAACTTCTCCAGGGCTATTTTACACACAACTTTCAGATCTTAGCAGAAAAATATATTATTATTTGGAGAGGTTACATAGATCTAGTAATGTAACTCTTTCTCATTTGTTCAGGCTGGTGGTTGAAGTTCAACTGATGAGCTATTTCTAGTTGATGCTTCACCTTGTAGATATGTGTATATGGAGACAAACTACAGGATAGGGCAATGCTTGTGAATGTTTGAACAATATCTAAGGAAGTTTGAATTTTCATAGTAGTGTGGTGCTTTA
Source organism: Grammomys surdaster (assembly GCF_004785775.1). NCBI lineage: Eukaryota > Metazoa > Chordata > Mammalia > Rodentia > Muridae > Grammomys > Grammomys surdaster. The sequence goes on from NW_021604617.1 coordinate 13,898,383, forward strand.
TCGGAAAGTGTAATACTTTAGGCTCATGTAAACGGTCACAATATCAATATATATTTTCTCTGATATTTCAAGATGATTTATTGTTATTCCCCCCATTATGTTTTATGATTAAGTTTTTTTTAAAAAAATAGTTTTTAGTTCTGTGCTCAGAGACCTCGCCATACTATATTGAAATATGTCTGTGTCAACCTTCTGATATGTTCCCAAGAACAAGGACCATTTGTGTGTGCTTGGACAAGTAGACCCAAGACACTTATCAATTCCGTATAGAAAGAATGCACATGCTAGACATTTGTAATACAGAACTGCTGTGATTTGTCTAAGTCAATGTTATCATACACATTTAATTCCCCATTTACAATCTAACTCAAATGAAATACAATTTATTTCTAAGCTACAAATGTGACTTTCTGATATAAATGGTAGTAGTAATTTTTGATTCATACACTATCTTGATTTGTATTAAAAATTCTTCTGAAGGGATGATTTTTATGTGAGGAATTAGTGAAACTTTTATTAGGAGGGTAGACATTTAAAACAATAATAATAATATATAAAGACAGCATCTTAAGTGTTCATTTTGAGGGCAGAATGAAAGCCAGACTAGCTCCAATATAAGATTAAATTTTTTCAGATTTTTGATGGTTTAGTAAAGTATTGGTTGCTCCTATTCTCCCATTTTTATCAACAAACATTTCTTGAAAGGACGACTATTTATTTTGGTATTATTAGGTAATCTGGAAATTTCATAGACACATTATTCAGATTTGACAATTCATTGTCATAATAGGAAAGGTGTATGAGGAAAATAGAATAAAACAGTAATTAAGCAGGAAAGTTAGAACTCATGGAAAATTCTGATAGATAATTAAAAATATTTTGCAGTAAATAAGTAAAATGTATTGACTGAGCAAAGCAAAACTATTATTACTGTTAGTCCTTTTCAAAATAGTAGTTTAGAACTTTTCTAGATATAAAGGATATTTGAAGACATTACATCAAAATCCAAATACTCCTCATTTTTGATAGCTTATTCTATTATATATTCACATTTTAGCTTAGCACATTTTGTTCTATTGATCCTGCCCTGTGCCTTTATTTATTTATTTATTTATTTATTTATTTATTTATTATTCTTTTCAATTTCTTTTTGCTTATTCACTTTTATCCCACTCACTGGACTCTTCAGGTGACCTCTTCCTACAGTGCTTTCCTGATCACTCCACTCCTTGTCCTTGGAGCAGATGGGGCCCCCTCTGGGTACTTCTCCATCCTGGCACATCAAGTCACTGTGAGGCTAGGCACATTGTCTCCCACTGAGTTCAAACAAAGTTTTCCATCTAGAATATATCCTACAGACAGGCAGTAGATTTTGGGATGACCTCTACTCCAGTTGATTTTGACCCACATGATGATTAAACAGCATATCTGCTATATATGTGCTGAGAAGTCTATGTCCAATCCTTATATGGTCTTTGGTTGGTGGTCCAGAACTGAAAGTCCAAGGGTACAGGCTGTTTGATTCTATTGTTCTTCCTGTTCCCTGAGAGATCACAATCCTCCCTCTTGTTCTTCTATAAGTGTTCCCAAGCTCCATGAACTGTTTGCCTGTGGGTATCTGAGTCTGCCTGAGTCAGCTGGTGGGTGAATCTTCTTAGACAACAGCCATGATAGACTCCTGTTGCAAGCATAACATAGTATCATTAATAGTGTCAGGGATTGGTTCTTGCCCATTGGATGGATCTCAAACTGGGCCAATTATTGGTTGGTGTTTCCTTCAGTCTCTATCTACTGTTCCTTCATTTCTTTTAGACAGGCTAAATTTTAAGTCAAATGTTTTTGGGTGTCTCTATCACTCCACTGGGGTTCCTGTTTGAAAGGAGGAGGTGGCGTTTTCAGGTAACATATCCAAAATGCTGTGAATCACAGCTAAACTCACCACCATTGACTCTTGGGTGCCTTCTATGTCCTATATCCCAGGTCTCTGTCTCTTTCTGGAGATACTCTTACCCCCTCTCCCTCATCAGTTGCAAATTTCCATCCTTTCTCATGGTAATCTCACTATCCCTTCTTTCCCTCCCCATACCTGACCCTGAACACCCCCTTTCCCTTTACAATTCCCTCTAACACCTATTTTCGTCCTTTTATCTGCCTCTTAGGACTAGCTTGTTTACCCCTCCTAAGTCAGAATTAACTATCCACTCTTGTGCCTTTCATCTTGTTTAGATTCTTTATCTGTGGAGTGTAGCATGAGTATCTTCTATTTTATGGCTAATCTCCAATTATAGGTAAGTATGTAATTAGCATGTCCTTTTGGCTGAAGACAAGGCTGCCTACTCTCTCTCTATCTATTAAACATAGTTATATGAGGTTCTAGCCAGAGCAATAAGACAAATACAGTAGTTCAAAGTGATACAACTTGAAAAGGAAGAAGTCAAAGTATCAATCTTTGTGGATGATATGATAGTCTACATAAGCAACCCCAAAATTTCTATCAAAGAATTCCTGATAAACACCTCTGCAAAGTGGCTAGATACAAAATTAACTCAAAGAAATCAGTACTTCTGTTTTATACAAATGAAAAATAAATTGAGAAAGAAATTGGGCAACAACATCCCTTTATTTTCTATTCTTTTCTTTTCTCTCTTTTCTTTTCTTTTTTTTATATTTCAGAAAGTTGACATGAACTAAATCAACATTAAAACACACATATTTTAAGTTTTTTGCCTTTTTATTGGATGTTTTATTTATTTAGATTTCAGATATTATTCTCTTTCCCCATTTCCCCTTCCTAGAAACCCCCTATCCCATCCCCCTCCTCCTTTTTGCTTTTATATCATTTTAATTACATGCAAGTATTAAGGTCAATTCTAGGTTGAAGAACTAGGAATACAATAGATGCAAATAGTCAAGGAACAAGCAAGACAATAAACACAATTAGTCAAAGAACAAGCAAGGCAATAAACAAAGTTCCATGAACACTCCTGTGATCACTGTTTCTATGGGCTTATCAGGATGACCAAAATATATGAGCCTACTTCCTTGTCCTAGCCCAAAGTCATTTTCATGTCTGAAGCCTACTTGCTCAATGCCCTTTTCAATAGCCACATATATTACAAAATATCTTGGTGCAACTCTAACCAAGCAAGTGAAAAATCTGTATGAGATGAACTTCAAGTCCCCGAAGAAAGAAATTGAAGGTGACATCAGAAGATGGAAAGTTCTCCATTTTCAAGGATAGGTAGAATTAATATATTAAAAATGGCCATCTTACCAATAGCAATCTACAGATTTAAAAAAATCCCTTCAAAATCTCAACACATTTTTTAATAACCATTGAAAGAGCAATTATAAACTTCATATGAAAAAAGAAACAAGCAAACAAACAACAAACAAACAAACAAAATACCAGAATAGCCAAATTATTTTGAACAATACAAGAACTTCAAGAGGAATCAGCATCCTTAATCTCAAGCTGTTTTATAGAGAAACAGTGATTAAAAAAAAAAAGCAAAAAAAAAAAACCCAGCATGGCATTGATACAGAAACAGATAAGTTGATCTGTGGAATCAAATCTAAGACCCCAAAATAAGCTTGTATTCCAACGGGCATGTGATTTTTGATAAAGAAGCCAAAATCATACAGTGGAAAAAAGGAATCATCTTCAACAAATGGTGTTGGTCTAACTGGATATCTACATGTAGAAGAATGCAAATAGATTCCTAATTAACACCCTACACAAAACTAAAGTTCACGTGGATCCAGGAGCTCAACATAAAAACAGACACACTAAATCTCATAGAAGAGAAAGTGGGAAATAGACTCGAATGCATTAGTACAGGAGACAGTTTCCTGAAGAGGCCACAAATTGCTCAGGCTCCCAGATCATCAGTTGATAAATGAGACCTCAGGAAACTGTAAAATTCTGTAAGGTAAGGAGACTGTCTATAAAACAGAATACGAGTCTACAGATTGGGACAGGATCTTCATCAACCCTACATCTGACAGAGGCTAGTATCCAAAATGTATAAAGGACTCAAGAAGGTAGTCACCTACAATCCAAATAATCCAGTTAAAAATGGGGTACAGAGCTAAATACAGAATTCTGAACCGATGAAACTCAAATGGGCAAGAAGCACACACACAAAAAATGTTCAAAGTCCTTAGTCATTAAGGAAATGCAAATTAAAGCAACTCTCAGATTCCATCTTACATAGGTCAGAAGGCTCATATTTAAAAAAAAAATGAAAGCCTCAAGTGACAGCATATGCTATCGAGGATGTGGAGCAAGGAGAATACTCTTCCATTGCTGGTGTGAGTGCAAACTTGTACAACCACTCTGGAAATCAATATTGTGGTTTATTCACAAAAAGAGAACAGTTGTAAATCAAAATCCAACTATACCACTCCTGGGCATGTACCCAAAATATACTCCACTATCCCAGAAGAATACTTGCTCAATTATGTTCATAGCAGCTTTATTCATAATAGCCAGAAACTGGACAAAAACTAGATGTTCCTCAACTGAAGAGTGGATAAAGAAAATGTGGTACCTCTATCCAATAGATTATTATTCATATATCAAAACAAGGACACCATGAATTTATCTCAACATCTTAAATGCCACAACCTCTTCCTCTTATGCCATAGGTGTGCATAAAAGTTTTGCCTATTGACTGTTGAGACTCCAAAATTGATAGCATTCATTTTAACCAGTTTACTTTGAAAGATCTTTCTGACTTTTTCACTGTCCACACAGTTGTACATGGAACATACGCAGATTATGAAATCCCAGTACGTTATGATCATCTTAACATCTTTCTGTTTATGCCATTCTGTGCTTGGACAACCAAAGCTCATGTGCATTTCACATTGCTGAAAAAAATCCCTTTATCTATATCCATGAATCATTAAGATATCAACAGTTCCAACATCATTCAAAGGTCTAAATCTCTTTTAAGACACAGGAAAAATTTACAGTTTAAAACCCTTGAAAAGTTTTCTGTAAATATAACATATTTATTCAATAATATACCAAGTACAAAGTACACCTGTTTCAAAAAGAAGAAATAGTAAAATAGGAAGAATGACCCACACTAAATACAAACCAAAGTCTGAATATAAAATCTTACATTTCGTAGTTCCATGGTTAGTACCCAATATTTATGTGGCTAATATTTGTGGCCTAGGAACTATGAAAGGGAACCAAAATAAGAGGGCCAATAGTAAGAAAAAAGAAAAATAAGATTGAGGTAACGGGGGAGGAGAGAGACAGCTGGACTTGAAAGGCATTTGAGAGGTGTGGCACGATTTTCCCTGTCCAATGTATCTAAATATTAGTGCAGCAGAAGGCCTGTGTTTGGACAGAGGCAAAGCTAAGAGTTGCAAAAGGAGGGAGGCAGAGAGAGAGCGAGAAAGAATTAAGATGAAAGACATACAGGATGATTCAGAACCAGCGTAGCTTTAAGTAGCTACAGGTCATTATGAATATCTTATAGGGTTAGGATAATTGGGATAACTTGTCTAAAATGTGTGGGAATCTTGTGTATTGAGAATTTAAGTGAATATATATATATATATATATATATATATATACGATACATATATATATATACAAATATACATACACGTACACATACACACATATATGTATATATAATATATATCATATATAATACATAATATATATATATATGTATATGTGTGTGTGTGTGTGTGTGTGTGTGTGTGTATCTGACTAACTATAAGCTAAAGAGTTTTGATTTTACTAGGTTACTGGGGTATTGTGATATCTAACCATGAGGTTTCCAGTAACTGTAAGGTTGGGCTAGGCCTAGAGCAGTGGAGGAATTGAAGTTGTCCTACAAGCTAGTCCTAGAGCCAGGGAGACAGCAACCAAATCAATGTCTAGGGGCCTAAGGCCAGAGGATCTGCATAATGGGAACACCTGGTTGGGACCATGTGACCCGCTGGTGTTGGGTTTAGTGCCAGAGAGACCCAGAACTGTGAACATAGTGACCAGGTGTTGCAGTGGCTAGCTAGAGAGTAGCCTTGAAGGACCACCCAGGGGCTGAGAGAGTTGGCTGTAGTAGTACAGGACCTAGCTGCTCAATGTTAATACTTCCCCAACAGAGGGAATGTATGGAAACCTAGTGTGAAAACTTCGTATATTATCTGAAGTCAGTCCTATTAAAGTCTTCAAATAATGATTTTCACTATGTGAAATGGTTTTGTCAGGTTACCTATTAATATAGTTTTTAATTTTTGAGTATACTTGTTAATTTTGTCTACACATTTGAAGCACGTTATCTATGTTATATAGCTATTAGTGCAACATTAGAAGACAAAAGTAGATGAAATTTTTAAAAAATCAGGCCCTATTTTTTTTTATAAATTTTACCTTTGAGTATTTTCCTATATTCATAAAAATATTATAGATACTTTGGTGGCCCACCTGGAAACCTTCAAACCAGTAAGAGCTCATGTTAAAAACAAGGATGCAGGAACATAAAGATATATGACAACATTTGAAAGATGAACGTTAAAAGATGACAAGCTGGAAGGACTCACTACTTTGAAATGAGCAGAAAATATTTGGATTGGCATGTCCTCTCCTAGGAGCCCAGGAAGTTCAATGATGCTTCCGTTTCTTTCCCATGCACTAGAATTCTGTAGGATTATGAAAGGTCAAATATAGTCCCATCTTTATTTTCTTTCAGTCTGATAATGAGTCACAAGCTTCAGCCAACTTTCCATTGCTTTTAGGACAAATTTGACTTAGTCCCTGCAATTCCTTGCTAATCTCAAGTGAAAATACAAAGAGACTTAAGATTTTGAGATTATTACTCTTTCTGTGGCACATTAAAATGACTAGATATTTTAATTTGGATTTCAATTTGTCAGGCCTTCAAATATTCTTGCAGAACCATAGTATGTAATGAGTTTGTCTATCTTTATGTGTATTTATGTATTCCTGTATGTATGTGGTGTTTGTGTGTGTGTTTATGTGTGTATGCGTGTATGTGTTTGTAGGTGTGTATGTGGAGTGTGTGGTGTAATGTGTGTGCATGTGTTGTGTATGAGGGTCTCTCTCTCTCTCTCTCTCTCTCTCTCTCTCTCTCTCTCTCTCCCTCTCTCTCTCTCTCTCTCTCTCGCTATACACACACACACACACACACAGACACACACACACAAACACACACACACTATGTGACCTTAATGGAGAGTGAAGATTACTCTTATTTGTAGGTAAAAGAACTAAAGTTTATAGATCATTACTAGGGAACATGTTGTACTGTTCTTGAACGCCTCTTTATAATGCTTTGTGTCTTGTGAAAATATGTGTGTTTCTATATGTCTGTGCATGTATTTTGAGAAATTGTGTGTGAGATTCTGCGTGTATGTGTGTATGTATGTGTGTACTTGTATGTCTTGGTACAAACATCTATGTAACTTTTGGTGTGTTGTGTTTTTTTTACCCAAATGTAGAGATCAAGAATGGTATGAACCTGGATTTTTCTTTTAATCAAGTAGAAATAACTCTTTAAAACCCTTAATGTGCCAAGCTCTATTTTTAAAATTCTTTTTAAAAGCATGTGTTTTTAAGTAGAACAAAATATTTAAAACATAGTACACTACACACCCACTAAATGGAAAGAGGCAAGTACAATGGCAGGCTTCTGTATAGTTTGCCTTCTCCATTTTATGAAGCTCTGGATTCCGTGTCGATGGATAGTCCTTCCCATAATCAAAACGAGTCTTCCAACATTAATATAGTTAAAATAATCCCATACAAGCATGCCCAAAGGCACCAAAGTGTTAAGTAGACAATTAACAGTGACTGCCCCAGCTTTATTACATAAATCAGTTCTCACATGTTAGAATGTTCTTGCTTCTTTAGAGTTTTCAGTCTGTTCTCAACTTAGTTTTTGAAAATTAATTGTCAGTATTAAATAGTGTTGAAATTCTGTTTTTATTTTAAGCAAGTGCCTTATTGCTTCAATCCATTTAGTAAGAGAGAGAAAGAGAGAGAGAGAGAGAGAGAGAGAGAGAGAGAGAGAGAGAGAGAGAGGGAGAGATTGAGAGATTTTTGTTTCCTTTTTCAGGGTTTTGGTAATGTGAGGTTACTTGCTTATATGTTGATAGGTTTAGTTAATCTGCTTGGGTTAGAATTTTCCATCTTGTACTTTCCGTAGGAGGTGTTTAAATTTGGCTGTATCATGAAATATATTGTCTTTCTTATTTATGATAATTGAAAGGTTTTGGGGGTATAGGAGTTTGTACTGACATCTGTGATCACATATGGTTTTCAATACATTTGTCCAGATCCTTCTGCTTTATAGACTTTCCATTGAGAAGTCAAGTCTAATTCTTATAGGTCTACCGTTATACGCTACTTGGTCTTCTTCATTTGTAGATTTAATATTTTTCTTTGTTCTCTGTGTATAGTGCTATGATTGCTATGTGACAAGGTGACTTTCTTCTCTGGCTTAATCAATTTAGTGTTTTTACCTCCTGATACTTTGATAGATATGTCCTTCATTGGTTTAGGAACTTTTTTTTTCTATGATTTTGTTAAAAATATTTCTGAGTGTTTGAGTTGGGATTCTTTTCTTGTATTCCTAAAATCTTGGGTTTTAGCCTTTTCATGCTATTCCAGATTTCCTATAAGTTTGGTGTCAAGGATTTTTTAGAATTAACATTATCTTTGTCAGTTGTATTTATTTCCTTTATGGTATCGTTAATGCCTGAGATATACTTTTCCATTTCTTGTACTTTGTGGGTGACATTTGAGTCTGTAGTTCCTACTCACTTACCTAGATATTTCTACTTCCAGGATTCTCGCAGCTTCTGTTCTCTTTATTGCTTTTAATTTCATTTTGTGTCTTTAAAAGTTTTATTTATTTCCTTCAAGTGTTTGTTTTCTCTTGGCTTTCTTGGATTCTTTAAGGGATTTTTAATTTCCTCTAATTTTTTTCTTTTCCTTTATTTCTTTGAAGAATTCATACATTTCCTGTTTAAAGATTTCTATTGTCTTTATAAAGTTAGATTTAAGGTCATTTTCTTGTGTTTTACTGGTGTTGGAATATTTAAAGCTTAGTGTAGTAGTATGGCTATGCTCTGATAGTCCTGGCTGTTGTTGATTGTGCTCTTACACTGGCATCTAGGCTTCTAAGTTTGTGGTAATTATAGGCATACATGCTGACTTCTGAGTTTATCTTTGTTGAATGGTGGGTTTTTTCCATTAATTCTATTTTGTCTTTTGTCTTCTAGCTGGAGAGTACTGTGGTTGAGTGGAGGATCTCTGCCCCAGCTATATGCTGAGAGGAAAGCAGGCCCACGCGTGGGCGCACAGGCTCGTGGGATCTGTTGGGATGTGTTGTGAGTTCCCACATCTTCTGTACTTTGGACTTACTAAAGCCTGTGATGCTGTAATTACCAAACTCTATTACTCTCTATAAATGCTAGAGAGTGAAACCTTACTCTATATCTCTTTAGAACTGTTATGTGCTCTAAGGCCCAAATGAGAATACTGTAACCCACTATACTGTCAGGATTACAGTATCCTTTTTTTTTTCATTTATTTTTTATTGGATATTTTATTTACGTTTCAGATGTGATTCCCCTTTCCCCATATCCCCCCCCCCACCCAGTATTCTTATGTAATGTACTATTTTCCAACATTGTCAGGTAGATTTGAGATAAATATCCATGTAACACTCACTCTTCCTTCAGTGTGCATTGATGGTAGCAGCAGAGTTATGAGAAATAACATGACTGGTAAAGGAGCCATGGCTGACACTAAGCAAGGAAGAAAATCCTGGTTGAATTTAGCCGTCTAAGGCACAAAGAGATAACCAACACACTGGTATAATATATGCCAAAACAACTCTGGTAGACAGATTCATTAAGAGCAAAGATGAATAATTGACATGTGACGTTTCTGTAATTTCATTGTGCCTACCTTGTCTCTAATTTGTAGAATAATAAGCTAAACGAGTTGACTAATATCTCTGACATACCTGCGAGAGATAGAGAATTCCTAGTTTCTTTGTGCACAAGTATGTTCCCCTGTTCTCAGAAGGCAACGTGGGGGAAAAGAAGATTCAGTTTCTATTTTTTCGCTGTGTATCATCTCTCATTTTGCTACTGCCTTTTTATAGCTTACATCTGTGCTGGATGTCAACAAGGGTGCCAGTGTTGTGATTGTACAGTTATAATTACACAAAAAGCGTTAGAAGTATGGCTTTTTTTTTGAAGATAAATTGCAAGATTTACTACTATTTTCCTTTATACTTGAATGGTTTTCACTTTTTTCTTTCAATAAGAAAATACAAACACAGTGAATTGCATATGTCATCTATTTAAACTCCATCTTTTGTTAGATGCAATGTTTCCTATTTTCATTATGATTTAAATAGTCACTGATTATTGCACATAATATCTCTTCTCAATTAGTAACTAATTCCTCCATCCTTTAGATGCTGCTAAACCATTTAAAAGTACATTCTTCTTTCTTTTGGAACACATAAATGACTTACTTTGTGTATTAAGGACATGATGTCTCAATTTGTAGACTGTTTGTACATTAGAAATTCTCAATAAGGGGCTAGTGAGATGGCTCAGCGGCTAAGAGCACTGGTTGCTCTTCCAGAGGTCATGAGTTCAATTCCTAGCAACCACATGGTGGCTCACAACCATCTATAGGGGCATCCAATGCCCTCTTCAGGCAGACGGATATCTATGCAGCAGAGCACTCATACATTAAATAAATAAATTTAAAACAATAAAAAAAAGAAATTCTCAATAAAACTTCTAAATATAAAATTTGCTTCAAAATGTTAACAATGACAATGGAGAACCATTATCAGCATTGATCGTCTACATTTTACAGTTTTCACATCATTCCCTTCCTTTTCCTGCCTTCAAGTCCTCCCATGCACCCTGTAACGCTCTCTTTAAGTTTACTGCCTTCTTTTTTATTGCTATTTATGACCAAAATTTGAGTTACAACTTCCCCACAGGGAACTGTATTGTCTTATTTGTTGGTCTTCATCCTAGTCACCAATCAATGTCCTGGATCTAGAAAACACCCAGGTCCACCCAGATCCTCCTGCATTCACTGCCAATAACTTTCTGAGTGACAGTGTTTATTCTTGTTCATGGCGAGCCAGTAAAGTGGGAATTGTAAATAATGACTTTTATCCACATGACTCCTAGAGTATAAAGGTTAGGCAGAATGTGGCCTCACTGTTGTAATCATAGGCAGATGATGAATTGTGTAGGATTTGAGTTTTCCTGGTGTGTTTGCTCTATAGAACTTCACCTGACAAGTTTCATTTTTTTCAATTTTACTTGTGAGTCCTTCAATTTTCCTGTGTATTTCAAGTACTAAGTCTGTGATGTGTCACTACCCACTGTAATCTTAGCATTGTAAACTTATCATATTATCAAGGAACTTGCTCGAACAGTCCACAGTTTGGGGTCTAATACCTTTTTTTTTTAAACTTACTCTATCTGGTTCACTGTCCTCCTTCCTGGTCACCTCCTCCCAAGGTCCTTCCTTCCTCCCCCTCCCCGACTTCTTTGGGCAGGAAAAGGCCCCTTTGAATATCCTCCTGTCCCCATCATGTCACATCTAGTCTCTGGGAGGCTAGTCATTTCCTCTCCCACTGAAGTCAGACTAGGTATGGTTAGTAGAACATATCCCAAATACAGGCAACACCTACATTTTTCCATAGTTTTCCATACAGGGTCACTTTTGTCGCAGGCTCCTGTGCCTTTCCCTGTGCTTCTCAAAGTCTTCTGCTTTCATTGGTTAGAGGGCGGGGCTTGTAATCTTTTGAGGCCAGAAGTGGTACTGCTTCATTGGCTGGTGTTCCCAGCAGAGTTTTTGAGTGCAGAGTTTCTTTTGTGTTCTGCTTCTTTCTTATCAGAATATTTAACAGACTGAGATGGAATAGAATCCTTGAGTAATACCTCAGCATCTGTTTTGTGGGTCAGCATTCCACTATTTAATTTTGCTTTATTTTTCTCGAGAGGATTTTCCTTTGTCCCTTTTTTAGCAAGATCTGTGATGTGAATTCCCCTCTTGTCCACCCTTTGGTCCAGCATATCTGGTCACAATTTGCTTTTCCCATTGTATGTGTATTAAGCAATACTTGTGTATTTACCTAGTTTTTCTTATTCTGCTTTTTACTGCCATGTCCCCTTGCTTTTCAATGCTTATAATGTTTTTCATCATATGGATTTTTTCATTTCCTTTTATTCTTTTCTGATTTGTGATAATTTAGTAGATAGATTATTGCTTGCCTCTATTTTACCATCTCACAAAGAAATGATTTTTGAAAAAGCATTACTAATTCCTGACATGTTAGTAAATCTGGATACTTCACAGACACTTGATTGATATTTGACAGGTCATTGTCATAATATAAATGGTCCAAGAGAAAATAAAAGAGAATAAAAGAGCATTTCAGTTGAGGAAGTTCAAGGTTTTAGAAAACTCTGATAAATAATTTAAGAAATTATGCAAAAAATTAGAAGAATGTTCTCATTTAACTAAGAAAAAAACTAATATTATTGTTTCATTTGAACATACCATTAATATTTTTTTCTGGGATTTAAATGAGATTTGCTAAACATTACATCAAAATTCTAAACACTTCTCATTCACAAGTAGCATATTATATGATCTCACTATAGCTGGCTTGTTCATTGTCATTAAGGATTTGACATTAGAACTCAAAACATTTTCCATTTTGTTTGCATTTCATCAATTTCTGCAACTCATTTTTTTCTTTCCGTAATCTGATTCAAGATACTGTGTTATATTCTATTGTCACATCTTAATCTCTAGTTGCTTGAAATTGTTTCTCAGTATCTTTATTTTTCATGAGTTAGTATTTTTTCCAGAACCCATGCACTTCATTTGCATTTTAAAGGAAAATCCCATCATTTTAGGAATATATATATATATATATATATACACATATGTATATATATATATCTTTGCTCATTTGCTCATTATTAGATTCACATTTCCTCTGTCTCTGAAGTACCTTGAATTGTTGGCTGAGTAAATTTACAAAAGATTTTACTATCTTTTTTATGGGCTTCAAATCATTGGTTAAAATAGCTTATGTATTGTAGATACAAACATATAATGAGGTGATGTGACCGAATCCAAGTGCCTCAGTATAAAGAAGCTAGAGAAAACACATTGGAAGAATAGATTAGAATGAAATATTTGAAAACTTGGCCAAGTGTAAGGGATGTATAAACCAGATGCCTCAAACCCTTACCGACAAAATGACATATACATATAGTATATGTATAACAACAAAATGAATGATGGTGCAAAAATTTTTGGGGGAGATATTGTACAGCAAATCAATTCTCTCACAGTGGTCAGGGAACAAGGACACAGGATAGGGATAGAGTTCTACTATTCATTTAATAGATACATCAAAGGATTTCCCTATTTTCTACACACCTCAGCTTCTCAAATGCCACACATTCTGCAAGTTACAGTACACGTGAACACACAGGCTTTGTACATAGAATGCTGATGTTTGAGCATTGATACCCATACACATTAAGCACCTTACTTAGCAAGATCATTCTGACTTTTTCACTGTCCAGATAGCTGTGGACTGGAACATAAGCAGAGTGTAAATTTCCAGTTCACTTTGGCATCTCTCTTTTTGTGTCATTCTGTTCTTGGCCAACCAAAGCTCATATCCAATTCTTTTACAAGAAAAAGAAAATTTTATATCCAGGAATCATCAGGATTTTGAACATTTTTTCAAAGGTCGAAGTCTCTTTTAAGACATAAGCATAATTCACAGTTGTGAACCCTTGATAAATTATAATAAGTTGGTCACATTTCTTTAATAAAATGGCATTTCCAAGCACCCCTTTTTGAAAAAGGAGAAATAGCAAAATAGCATGAAGGAATTACATCAAAGAAGACCAAACCCGGATAAAAAGCTCTCTATATTGTAACTCCTTGATTAGCATCCAAAGCATAAGTTGCTAAGAATGAGAGGATCAAGTGCAAAGATAGAGGAGAGATGGAATTGAGGGAGGCAATGAAGGGAGAGATTGCTAGAATTGAAAGACATTTGAGGGATTGAATAGAAACCTAGTATAGTGGAAATTTTCCATAATATATGCATGTAATCATGATGTCTCCTATGAGTATGGTAGATCTAATACTGAGTGGCCATCTTTTCTCTAAAGAAACTTCTAGTGCTATGGCTGGGTTTTATTCAATTGAGTTGTATGCTAAAGTATTCCGTGGAAATCCTGACAAGACAATGTGTTGCCAAGACAATGTGTTGCCCTCCACACACTAAGAGCAAGGCCCTTTTTGGAAGACAACACCAATACAACTCATTGAACACAAAGAGGCCAAGCTGATGCCAATATGGACTCTTCATCCTTATATTCCATTGTCTATGACATGAAAATGTTCTCTGCATTCTACTGAACCAAGACCTCTGTCTGCAAATATAGTAAAGCTTTCAAGAAAGTACTCTTACAAGACTCCTGAATGTTTAATATGATGCTTTGCATCTTTGGGGGCTCTTTTATTTTTTGCGTGGCTTGCCTTATCTAACTTCATTAAGATGGTTTTCATTATGGTTAACATTTTATATTATATTTTGTTAAAAATTAAGAGACTAAGAACTATTATCTGCTATATCTTACCTGTATTTTAATGCATTTTATGTTTTGCTTAATTTCTGAAATTGCAAGTTTCCATTGTTTCTGTTTCTTTAGTTTTATTTTTCTTGCATTTGTTTTTGACAGCTCGTACATATATATAGTGCACTCTACTTAGTCTCACACCTAATACCCCCATCTATTTGCACCTTAAGCTTGAGCCAGATCCCACTTTCCCTATAACCACCTTTCTTACATTTATATCCTTATCTTTTATCACACACTGGGTTTAACTAGTGCATCTATGAGAGTGATTGTTTGGAACTATTCATTATAGCCTGTTTGGTTCATGTATATGTCATCTACTAAACACAATGACTACTCCTTCCACAGAATACACTAGTAGGAAATAGTTTAGCAAGATTGCACAGAGATTATTAGGACCCATCTTTGATACATGACTTACCTCTGATCCACCCATTCTTATGCAGGCTCACTGAAACTAACCTCAACTTCTCTGAGTCACAATTGCAATGACTGTATATGATCAGAAGATAGTCTTTGAAGTTTTACTCCTGATTACTGGTTCTTACAATGTCTTTGTTTTTGTTTTTCCTGCTTTTCCATAATACTATGTGAATCCTGAGGAGATGGTATAGATGACTTGTTTAGGGCAGTGTCTAACTAGTTAGGTCATTTTCTCTGACTAATTCATTCAGTCATCCTTTATTTCATCAATAAAAAAGTATAATTCTCTTCTGGTATTATTACAAAGGTAAGGTTCTGTGATAGAAAGAGCATGCGCTCACACATTTGACTATGGCAAGAATGTAAGTACTTAGAAGGCATTGAGACCAAGTCATCTTTCTTGTACTACAACACCATGCTCCCTGCTAGTGTTTAAGACCTCGCCAAGCATAAGTTTTTGACTGATTTTAGAGTAAGAAGAACGAATGATGTCCCAAGGCATGGGGTTCGAATATCATCAGAGAACACTTAGCACATCCATAACTATCATACTATTAGTACCCAAGTGGCTCCATCTTGGCTGTTAGATTGGCACTGTACACTTTAAAGCTGGTGAAGACTAAGGAAGCAACTCTCATGTTTTGCTAAAGGGCTGTTAACCTTAGGCAGGAGGTGAGAGAAACACAATTTCATCTGGACAGCAACAGTTGTACAATTATTTTTATCTATTTTAGTGGTTATCAGTAGGGTGATAGTCCCTCTTTAACATGAGATGCTTAAACCCATATTTTCTCAAGCTAGGTAACTTGGTCACCATCAAAATAAAGAGATTCTATTACTAAAATGTGTTTTATGAGAAATAAAAGTCTGAGGGATGATAGAATACACCTTTAGTCTTATCATTCCATAAGCTGTAATAGGAGTCACCCTGATCTATATATCAAAACACCATTTAAAAGTATACAAACAGAAAAGAAACAAAAATTACAAAATTAGTAGTCTGAATTTTCATATTTATACAACCTCCCCCATACACATAGAGTTAAAAACATACTAAACCAGAATTCGATGCTTAAGGAAGATATTTGTGAGTACAGTAATATTGTCTAATAAAATTACAGGTAGATTTATTTTTAATGGCTTTCATAGATATATTAATTTTTTAAACTATAGGCTATAATCATATACATTTAAAATATTTACTTTTAAAAAAAATTCATTTAGAGAAAAGCATTTAAACATTGCAATTATCCTGAGGCCACAATATGACAACCTTACTTACAGTATGTTTTGTCCTGTTAGCAATTGACACAATTTTTGCTTCTCTTTGAATATGACTATTTCCTATGCATATAAAATAAAACAATATATATATGTATATATAATAACTGGTGTGATATTATACAATGAAGATGGGTGAAAATAATAAATACATGATCTGTCTTTCCACTAACTTTACTTTAGAGTATTTTCCTACTTTTGTAAAGAATATATCAGATAATGTGGTAGTCCAGGTGGAAATACTCTAATATGAGCTCATGTTGAAACTATGGAAGCAGGAACATGAATGTACAACATAAAGAGTAAAAGTTGAGTACTGGAGAGATGACAAAACTGAAAGACTTGTTACTTTGATATGAGCAGAAAACATTTGGTTTGGCATGTCTTCTCCTAGGAGCTCAGGAAGTTCAGTTGAGGTAGCCAATTATTCTCCATGAATTGGAAATCTTTATCCAGGAATTCAAAATCTCAAGTGTAATCTCATCATTATGTTTTCACTGATAACATTTCATACATTTCAGCTATCTTTTCATGGTTTTAAGAAAAGTTTCTACTTAGTACCTGCAGTTTCTTATTAATACCAAGGGCTTTCAATCTTTTGGGCTTAATACTCCTGTTGTGACACATTTAAATTAGCTTTTTTTCAGTTATGAGCCAATATATTGGAAATGTCCGTATAGAAGCTTTGGTGAGATGATTTTAAAATTCTTTGTGTATATTCAAACTTACTGGATCACGTGTTAATACCACATTGCTAAGTTTTATTAGAGATTGATAAAGTCTTATCATGTGTTTTAGTTCTTCTTTCCCAATGTAGAGAACTAAAAGATAGTGAAATTGTGTATTTCTTTTTATCGGAGGAGATTAATTCTTTGGAACCTCTAAAATTCTCAGTTCTGTTTTCCAATGTGATATTTATATTGTTTATTTGGGATCGTTATTCAATGTACCGTTGTAGAACTCACTTTCTTTCACTGCAAGTCCTGACTCTCACTCTTGTGCTTTCCTCCCCCACCCTATTTTTGGCCATATGTATCCTTATTAGGTCACAGTCATAATCCTCATGGCCAGTCTCTAAAAGTTAACTGAGACATTTTAAATTCCCTACTAAAAGCCTTTAACTGTGAAAGCTACACTTCAGCATCTTTATGGCCATCCTTAAGGGCTCTCCTCAATGGCTTCTTCTTTAGACTGTTTCTTGGGGTGAGGGGAAAAGGTTGCTGTAGACGCCATCAATGTTTCTCATTCTGGAGTCATCGATGTCACCTCAGTAGAGGCTTCGTTGCCCATAGCAACCTATATAGAAATGTGAGTCATTGAATTGCATATGGTTTCCTGGTTCAATATTAAAAAAATTCTTTTAAATGACATAACTTCTTAAGTAAAAAAAAAAAGTTCAAAACTGTGGAGAGCCGCATAGTGCTACGCCTTTAAGATGGCACTGGTCTCTGCCTTCCGCCACCTGCTGGCGAGGACTCTTAGGAGTAAACAACTCCTTATATGGCAGTGGCAGTTGATCTGGCTTGTCTCCGTGTGTGTGTGTGTGTGTGTGTGTGTGTGTGTGTGTGTGTGTGTGTGTGTGTACCTATCTCCTGTTGCCACGTGGCAGATGGGGGTTGGCTAGTCCTAGAGTACTTAAGCCTGGGAGAGCTTTCCCCGGGGGTCTTCAGTTAGAAGATTGTTCAAAGGTCCTGAATAAACTGCTTGGAGAAGAGCTCGTGCGTTGCGTCTTCCTTGCTGGTCGAGGGTGGACGCGACACAAAATACTGGATATAATACATCCCCTAAATGGAAATAGATGTACAAAATGCATCCTTCTCTTCAGCTTGTTTTCTCCATTTTATTCTGACCAATATACCATTCCTATTCAACAGTCCTGTCTATTCATCATTGAAATGGATTACCCACATCAACTATTGAACTTAAAATCATCTTGCTAGAGGCCTATCACTTCGATGATTCTAGAGTCTATCAAGCTGAGAAATAACAGAGGGTACTAGGACCCATCTTTGATACATGATTGACTAATGACCCATATTCTTGTACAAGCACACTGAAAGTAACCTCTTTGGCTTTGGGTCACAATTGTAATGACTGTGCACCACCAGGAAATAGTGTTTGAAGTTCTTCTCCTGATTTCCTGTTCTCCATAAACACCATAACTATCATAATTTAGTAGCCAAGTGGGAACACCAGAAACCCATAACTATCATAATTTAGTTCCCAAGTGGGGACATCATGGGTGGCAGATTGACATTGTACAGTTTTTAGCTGGTAAAGACCAAGGAGGCAGCTTTCATGTTTTGCTAAAGGATTATCAACCTTAGGCAGGAGGCAAGAGATACAATTTCCTCTGGACAGCAACAGTTGTATAATTGTTTTTATTTATTTTAGTGGTTATCAGACAAGACAATAGTCTTTTTTTAACATGGGATGCTTGAAAACATTTTTTTCTCACTAGAAAATTTATTCACAATAAAACCAGACCTATTACCAAAATGTGTTTTATGAGAAATAAATGTCTGAGGAATGATGGTATACACATTTAGTCTTATCATTCAGTAACCTGAAACAGGAGTTCAAAGTTACCCTGGGCTACATAAAAAGACTCCATCTAAAACAAAACAAAACTAAACAAAACCAATAAAACAAAGCTAGTAGCCTGAATTATGATTCTCCAAAATTTCTCGCAGAGGTTAAAACACATCAAACAATCCAGAATTCAATTTTTTAAAGAAAAGCATTTATGAATATTGATTGTCTGGTATAATTATGGGTAGATTTATATATATAATGGTTTACATAGTCATGCTGATATTTAAACTACTGGTTATAATAATATACATTTTGAAAAAATGTGAGCTATGTTTTAGAATGAGAAGTATTTTATATGGAAGATAGTCTTACTGATAAAGTACACATTGCTTCATACTTATTTGAAGAAAGCTACTGTTAGCAGATTTGAAATGTTTAATGTTTATTTTCTCAATTTATTTCCTGTCATAACATATGAATATCTACATTAAGAATTTACAAGTACACATGAAGCTACAATTTAAAGTAGACATTAAATGAGAGTTCACAATCTTCTTCTGTATATTGAAATTTGGTAGGTAATACTCAGTTCGGCCAAGTATAAAAATCTCAGTCAATTTGAAAAGTTAAAACATCATGGCCAGTTTTTGTCTATGAATGGGACACATGATACAAAGAATAACAAATTCAAATAATAAGACTTCACCATTAAAAGCTCTAAGCGAAGCAGTACTGAACTATCAATTCTACATTTGATTTGAAGACTTTCCAGTATAAAAATATCATGGAGATTCAGTCTCTGAGGAGACCCTCACACTTTCAAAGCTGATATTCAAGTGCTCTAACAGATAAGCCTAGTTGAGGTTTAGGAGCAGTATTAGTTTACAAGGTTTCCAGAAGTAGTTGTTGTTGGTGAAGGAGCAGCCATTCGAAATCTAAATGTGAAGGCTGTTCTATTTACAAAGGCCTGTCTTCAAGAAGAAGTGCTTTAGCCGTCCCTTATCTGAGGTTTGTAAGAACTTAACTGACTTGAATGAATGTGAACACCCAGCTAGGCCTTTCTCTTCTTTCCATGTGGAGAAATAGACCTAAGTTTGCATGAACAATAGCCTGAACAAGACTGGTCATATCAACATGCAGTCATAGATGACAGAGTGTCTTGTAAGAAAAAACTTATCACTAGGAAGTCACGGGCATTGGATAGCATCACAGGAAGTCATTTTCTTCAGCCATTTAGCTTCTTTTGATTTGCTTTGTTCCTGAGATCTCTTCATATATATGACCATATGTTCTACCCAGTTTTCTTCTGAACATCAAAGCAAAAATACAAACAACCAAACAAACAAGGAAACAAAACAATAAAGGCAGGAGAGAGACTTATTGAGATGATAACTTATAGTTCATGTGAGAGAGAGGTAATGAACAGAGTGAAATGTGACTGAAACAATGGGAAAAATCAATATACTTAATACTTTAAAACTTCAAATCATATGACATTTTCATACCAATAAGATCACCTTACAGTGAGAAAGAATGAGGGGCCCATCTTGACTCTACTGGGAAACTCCCCATGAAATAACCAGTACATTTAAAGAAAGGAAAGTTAGGCTCTTAGTTCTTAAGTGATGCTAATTCCTATCTTTTTGCTCTTTCCCCAGCTAGTTCAGACCCCCCCCCTTTTTTTTTGCTGTCTCTGTCTAATTTTCATATTTAACAGGAGGGAGGAGAGAATTTATTGTGTTTATTTACAGTCTCTAATCTTTTTTGTTTGCTTGGTTAACAAAGAGGTCATAGGACATAAAAAGAGATTCTTCTAAGAGCCACTGCAAGTAGGACACCAGGAAACTTTTACGGGAAACCAATATCTTTCCTTCTTTATCAAAAAATTGATCTAGATCATTGATGACATTTTGTTTAAGATTGTCTCTTTGGTGCCTAACTCTGGTCCCTTGAAGCCTATTGTCCATGTGACTGAACTTTACTGGGTCCACTTGATGCTTCTGAGTACAACAGTTGCTCTGGGCCATCACTTTTTTTGACAGGTTTAACTCATGTTGGTTAGCATTGGCTAAGTCTTCAAATAATGTCCCATCTTGATTGGAGGCAGAGAATTCCTTCTTGGGGGCCTGTATATTTCCCTCATCTTTGTGGTCAGTCTTGTCCAAGACCGCCTTGTGATTTGTCTTACGATTAGAAGGTGTGGTGAAGTCTTTTTGAGTCTCTGTCAGTACCTGAAAGAGGGGAATTATTTATAACAAGTTTTCAGTAAGAAACCTAAGACCTATCAATTTGGACTTACACAAGATGCAGTAAGATGAGCAGAGGCTGTGAGCTAATATTTACTCTAGACTTTACAGTGAGTACTTGCCTGCATGTCATTGAAGTTAGTGTGGGTTAGGCTAATGCAAGAGCTATACACCTACTCAATACATTATATGTACTGATTTCCATATTTAAAACAAATCCTCCAGGGCTATTTAACACACAACTTTCTGATCTTAGCAGAAAAATATATTCTTATTTGGGGAGATTACATAGATGTAATCTTGTAATAAATGACTGAAGAAAATGACTCCCCCTTCTCTTATCCAAATGTAACTTTCTCATTCGTTCAGTTAACAGTTGAAGTTCAACTGATGAGCTATTTCAAGTTGATGCTTTACCTTGTAGATTTGTGTATGTGGAGACCAAGTGCAGGATAGAAGTATGCTTGTGAAATGTTTGAACAACATCTAAGGAAGTTTGAATTTCCAAGAGTAATACTTTAAGCCCATGTAAACAATCACAGTATTTTCTCTGATATTTCAAGATGATTTATTTTTATTCCCTCTCTCATGTTTTAGGATTAAGTTTTTTTAATTATGTTTATTTCTGTACTCAGAGATCTCACTATTCTATAACGAAATATGTCTATGTCTTTTTTCTGTTATGTTCCCAGGAAGAAGGACTATTTGTGTGTGCTTGAACAACTAGACCTTATAGAAAGAATGCACATGCTAGACATTTGTAATGCAGAACCACTGTGATTTTTCTAAGCCAATATTATCATACACACTTAATTTCTCATATACATTTTAACTCATATGAAATATAAAGACAATTATTTCAAGCCTCCAAAAGTGATTTTCTGATAGAAATTGTAATAGTACATTTTTATTCATTTGATATCTTAATTTGTATTAAAAATTCTTCTGAAGAGATATTGTCTATAAGGGGAATTAGTGGATCTTTTATTAGGAGGGCAGACATTTAAAAATATTAATTATAATACATAAAAGATATTATGTTAATGGTTCCTGTTGAGTGTGGGCTGGAGGCCAGCACAGCTCCAGTGTAAAAAAGAAACTTATAATGAAGACATGAGAAAGATAGAAAAAGAACAGTGTGTGAGCTTTGGAGAAAGATGGAACTAGAAACATGATGATGTTTAGAAGAGAGAGAGAGAAGACTGTGATGTCCATGCTGTCATTGCCTGGTAGGATTGGCAAAATGGAGTACAACAGTCTGGAGCACATGCAGACAAAGACTCAGCTCCAGAACCTGCTGGTCAGCTGCAGGATTACTCCTGGCTGTATAATATGAGAAAAGGTTCACTTTCTAAATTGGACAACCTCGAAAAACCAGTGTAGGCCATGATGCCCCTTTTGATTGCTCTACCTAGTTGTCAGCTTAACTACATCTGTAATGAACTAAAATCCAGAAATGGAGGGCATGCCTCTCATTCAGATAGTGAGAATGGAAGACACAGTTTTCTGACCTGGATTTTGACATGGAGATCTTGAGGAATAATGGCCATGGATATCTTATGCACAGGCAAGATAGTATTTGAAGCAGGTAGATCTCTAAATTCAAGGTTAATCTAGTTCCAAACTCTTTAATCCTTTAAGTACATACCTTTAATCTGGGCCAAACCTTCATTCTGGAGGACTACAGAAGGACATTGGAAGAAGGAAGACTCACCCTAGGCTTCAGGCTTGCACTTACTTATGAGCATCTGTTGGAACCTACTTCTTCAGGTTGCAGCTTATGCAGAAGACCAGCTGAAACAAATAGCCCTGAGGAATTGAGCAACTACTATTGATGTCTGCAGCCTATGTTTCCACCAAAGTCCATGTGGATAGCCATTATTAGGAGTGTTGTCTGAAGCCATAATGTTTATGGGAGAGCTGGCTCACCATGTAGCAGCCCACAGCACTGAAATATAGGCTGTTGCACAGGAGACAGACTGCTGGCTCCATGCCCCTAGGCTACCTCACAGCTCTCCTTAGCTGATGGCTTCTAGCTTAGATGGAGGAAGAGACTCATCCTTCCTTTAGTGATGGGTGACTAGGAGTTTGACCATGCTCGAGTGAATATATGAACAGTATAAAATGGAATTTTTTTCCCTTGGGGGGAGCAGAGATGGGGAGATCATGGGAATAGTGTGCATCCATGGGAATACTGGGAGGTGAGCATGATGTGGGTCATGATATGACATTCCCAAACAATCAACGAAAAGCAAAAATAAATAAATGATCAAACCAATAACTAGAAGCTAAAAGGATCATGGAAAAGAGTTCAATACGAGTGAACAATATGTCATCACAATTGAAGAAGAACCAGGAACATGGTACAGAAGAAGAAATGGTTATTTATCTCTTGAGATTTAGGCACATTTCACATGCTATAGTGAATAGCAGAGCATTTGGGCTGTTGATCCTTATATTCAACTTTATTTTAGGAAGGACCTTCAAGGGTTGCTGGATTTTTCTACTCCTGCCTTACAATTCACAATGGAATAATTTCAACTGAAGATAAGCTCAATAGATGACCTTACCTCTTACTTCTTTACACACTGACATGTCTCTCAAGCCCCGTTATGTGCAAATTTGATGCCTAGTGAGTATTATATATTTGTAGCACATCTGCCTCTTCAAATGTCCAGTTCTTTTATGCCATTTGTGGGTGTTATTCTTATGAATGCTAGAGAGTGAAACCTCAATCTTTATCTTTGTAGCTCTGTTATATGCTCCAAGGCCAAATGAGAATACTGTAACCCACTATACTATATGGATTTCTGTAGTCTCTGTAATGTACTATTTCCCAAAACTGTCAAGTAGATTTGAGGTAAATATCCATGTAACACTCACCATTCCTTCAGTGTGCATTGATGGTAGCAGCAGAGTTATGAGAAATAACATCACTGGTAAAGGAGCCATGGCTGACACTAAGGAAAGAAAAAGTCTTGATTAAATTAAGCCATATATGGAACTCAGAGGTAACCAAGGCATTGATAGAATATATGCCAACACAACTCTGGTTGTTAAATTCTTTGACAAAATAAGTGGTGTTGACACGTGAGGTTGATATAATTTCATTGTGCCCACCTTGCCTCTAATTAATAAGTTAAAGGACATGTCAATATCACTGAATTACCTACGAAAGAATGAGAATTCCTAGTTTCTTTCTGTACAAGTCCATTCCCCTGTCCTCAGAAAGAAATGTGGCAGAAAAAAAGATTGAGTTTTTATTATTTTCTGTGTACCATCTCTTTTTTTGCTATTGCCTGTTCACAGTTTATATCTGTACCAGGTGCAAATCAGGGTGCCAGTGTTTTGATTATGTAGATATAATTATACAACAAGCCTTACAAGTGGCATTTTTGTGAAGAGTAATTGCAATATTTACCAATATTTTACCTTACAATTGAGTTTATTTTCACTTTTTCCCTTCAGTAAGAAAATACAAATACAGTGAATTGTGTATCTCGTCTATTTAAACTCCATCTTTTGTTAGGTGTGTTGTTTCCTTTTTCATTTCAGTTTACACACCCACTGCTTATTGTACAAAATGTCCCTTCTCAATTAGTCACCTCCATTATTTAGATGCTAATAAAGGCCACTTAAGGATACATTCTCTTATCTTTTGAACACATAACTGACTTACTTTGTATACTGAAGGTATGTTATCTTATTTTGTAGACTCTGTATAAATTAGAAAGTCTCCCAAAAAATTTTAAATATTAAATAATCTTCAAAATTTTAGCGAATGACAATGGAGAGCCATTATCAACATCGACCTACTATACTTTACATATTTTATATCATTCCCTTCCCTTTCATCCCTTCAAGTCCTCCCACTTACACTGTAATCCTCTCTTTCAAGTTACTGCCTGGTTTTTCATTGCCATTTATGACCAAAATTTGAGATAAAACATTCCCAACGGGAATTTTAATGTCTTATTTGTTTTCTTCCCTCATAGTCACCAGTCAGTGTCTGGGATCTACAAAACAACCACGTCCACCTGGATTGTCCTGCATTTACTGCCAATGACTATCTGAGTGATGCTCTTTATTCTTGTTCATGGTGGGACACTAAAGTGGGAATTTTAAATAACGCTTTTTATCCACATGACACCTAGAGTCTAAATTCAGGTAAAATGTGGCCTCACTATTTTAATCATAGGTAGGTGAAGAAACGAATTTGATTTGAGTTTTCCAGTCATCAGGCTCCTGTGTTGCTCTATATAACTTCACTTGGCTAATTTTTTTTTCAATTTTCCCTTTGAGTCCTTCAATTTCTCAGATGTGTCCCTAGTGACTGTAATCTTATCGCTGTAAGTACTGTCATTTTACCATGGAACTTGCTCTCACAATCAACTGTTTTAGCTTAAATATCTTTTTTTTTAACTTATTCACTATACATCTGGCTCAAGTCACCGTCCTGTCATTGCCTCCCAAAGTCCTTCCCTACTTCCCCCTCCCCTTCTTCTCTGGGCTGGTAGGGACCTCACTTGTTATCTCCCTTCCTGACCATGGCCCATCAAGTCTCTGAGAGGCTAAGCATTTTCTTTCCCAATGAGGTTAGACAAGGCAGTCCAGCTAGTAGAACACATATACAGTACAGGCAATACTTACCTTTTCGATAAGCTTTGATATTAGGTTGCTCCTGTTGCAGGCTCCTGTGCTCTTCTCTGTGCTTCTGCGAGTTTTCTGCTTTATTGGTTAGTGGGCAGGGCTTGTAATGTTTGAGGACAGATGTGGTACTTCTTTATTGGCTATTGTTCCTAGCAGAGTTTTGAGTGCAGAGTTTCTTTTGTGTTGTGCTTCTCTTTCATCAGAATATTTAACAGAGTCACATGGGATAGCACCCTTGAGTAATTTTTCAGCATCTGCTTGGTGGGTCAGTTATCCACTATTTAATTTTCCTGTATTTTTCTCCAGTGGAATTTCTTTTGCCCCCTTTAAAGCAAGATCTGTGGAGAGAATTCCCCATTTTTTCCCCCTTTGGTCTAGCACTTTTGGTCACAGTTTGCTTTTCCCATTGTAGCTGTATTAAGCAATACTTGTGTATTAACCTAGTTTTTCTTATTCTGCTTTTTACTGCAGTGTCCCCTTGCTTTTCAATGCTTCTAATGTCTTTCATTATATGGATTTTTTGTTTCTTTTTTTTCCTGATTTATGATGATTTAGTAGAGTATTGCTCAACTCAATTCTATCATCTTTGTCAACAAATTATTCTTGAAATAAATCATTAGTAATTCCTGACATTACTAGTAAATCTGCATACTTCATAGACATTTGATTCATATTTCCGTGGTCATTGTCATAATATAGAATGTTCGTGAGAAAATAAAAGAGTATAAAACAGCATTTCAGTTGAGGAAGTTGGATCTTTTTTAAAACTCTGATAAATAATTCAAAATATTACATCAAAAATCAGTAAAATGTCCCTATCGAACTAAGAAAAACTACTAATATTATTGTTTCATTTGAAAATATCATCATTATTTTAGCATTTTCTGGGATTAAAGCCATATCTTTCTGACATTTTCACTGTCCACATTGTTGATCATGGAGCATACACAGATTATGAAATCACAGAACTTTATAATCATCTTAACATCTTTCTGTTTATGCCATTCTGTGCTTGGACAATCAAAGCTCATATGCATTTCACATTGGTGAAAAATATGCGTTTATCTATATCCATGAATCATCAAGATATCAACAGTTCCAACATCATTCAAAAATCCAAGTCTCTTTTAGGACACAAGAAGGTTTTGCAGTTTTATACCCTTGTAAAGTTCATCACCAGGTGGTGATGGCACACGCCTTTAATCCCAGCACTTGGGAGGCAGAGGCAGATGGATTTCTGAGTTCGAGGCCAACCTGGTCTACAGAGTGAGTTCCAAGACAGCCATGGCTACACAGAGAAACCCTGTCTCGGAAAAAAAAAAACAAAAAACAAAACAACAACAACAACAAAAAAGTTCATTGTAACATAACATATGTACTCAATAACGCACCAAGTACAAAGTACACCTGTTTCAAAAAGAAGAAATAATAAAATAGGAAGAAGGAACCAGACTAAATAAACACCAAAGTCTGGATATAAAATCTTTCATTTTGTAGCTCCATGGTTAGTACCCAATATTTATGTTGCTAAGATTTGTGGCCTAGGAACTATGAAGGGTAACCAAGAGTAAGTGGATCAATAGTAACAAAGAAGAAAAATAAGACTGGAGAGTTAATGGAGGAGGGGAGAGACCACTAGACTTGAAAGGCATTTGAGAGGTGTGGCCCGATTTTCCCTGTCCAATGTATTTAAATATTAGTGCAGCAGAAGACCTGTGGTTGGACAGGCAAAGGAGAGGTAGATCTAAGAGTTGCAGAGAGAGGGAAGCATAGAGAGAGGGAGAAAGAATCAAGATGGAAGACATACAGGATGATTCAGAAATGATGTGGCTTTAGGTAGCCACAGGTTGCTATGAATGTCTTAAAGGCTTAGAATAATTGGGATAATTTGTCTCAATTGTGTGGGAATCTTGTGTACTGATAATATATTGATATGAATTTGACTGGTTAACTATAAGCTTAAGAGTTTTGATATTACCAGGTTATTGGGTATTGTGATATCTAACCATGAGGTTTGCTATTTTGTATGGGGCTAGACCTAGGGTAGTGGAGGAATTGGAGTTGGCCTACAGGCTACTCCTAGAGCCATGAAGGCAGCAACCATGCCAATGTCTCAGGGACCCCAGGCCAGAGAGTCTGCAAGATGGGAACACCTAGTTGGGTCCATGTGACCAGCTGGTGCTGAGCTTAGTGCCAGAGTGAACCACAGCTGGAAACATAGTGATCAGGCCCTGCAGAAGCTAGCTAGAGAGTAGCCTGGCAAGACCACACAGGGGCTGAGAAAGTTGGCTGCAGTAGTTCAGGAACTAGCTGCTCTTTTTAATACTTCCCCAAACACAGGGGAAGTATGGAAACCTAGTGTGAAAACTTTGTATATTGTCTCAAGGCAGTACTATTAAAGTCTTGAAATAATGATTTTTGCTTTGAGGAATGATTTTGTCCTGTTACCTATTAACACAGTTTTTATTTATTTTGAGTATGATTGTTAATATTGTCTACACATTTGAGGCAAATTATCCACATTTTATAATTATTTGTGCAACATTAGAAAATGAAGGTAGATGAAATTTAAAAGATATCAGGCCTTATCCTTCTATTAATTTTACACTTGAGTGTTTTCCTATATTCATAAAAGCATTCTAGAAATCATGGTGGTCCAGCTGGAAACCTTCAAACCAATAAGAGGTCACGTTGAAAACAAGGATGAAGGAACACAGAGATATATGAAAACATTTGAAAGGCAAATGTTAAAAGATGACAAATTGGGAGGACTCATTAGTTTAATATGTACAGAAAACATTTGGATTGGCATGTCCTCTCCTAGGAGCCCAGGAATTCCAATAATGTTTCCCTTTCTTCCCCATGAACTAGAATTCTCTAGGATTATGAAAGGTCAAATGTAGTCCCATCCTTATTTTCTCTTTGTCTGATAATGATTCACAGGCTTCAGACATCTTTCCATTGTTTTTAAGAAAGATTTGATCTAGTCCCTGCAATTCCTTGTTAATCTCAAGTGAAAATACAAAAGGATTTTAAATTTTGAGATCAGTATTCTTTCTGTGGCACAATAAAATGACTTAACATTTTAATTTGGATTTTAATTTGTCATGCAAATACTCATGCAGAACCATAATATTTAATGAGTCTCTCTATCTGTATGTGTATGAATATATACACATATGTATGTGGTGTTTCTGTGTTTCTCTGTGTGTGTGTGTATGTGTTTATATGTGTGTATATAGACTGTGTGGTATAATGTGTATGCATGTGTTGTGTATGAATGTCTCTTTGTGTGTGTGTATATGTGTGTGTGTGTGTGTGTGTATGTGTGTGTGTATGTGTGTTTGTGTGTGTGCATGTCTCTTTATCTAGGTGATCTGGGTGCAGTGCTGTGCTCCCTAGAATATGTATGGAAGTCAGAAAAAAATCTTTGTGTATCCATTCAAGAACTTCCACCTGTCTACTTTTTCTTAAAACTATGATTAAATAGATTTTAATTTGGGTATTTAGGTGAAGACAAAATTTCATAATATTGTCATTCCTATTTGCTCATTTCCACCAATAAATGGTCCTAAATCTTCATCAGTATTCTTCATAAAGTTGTAAAGTTGGTGTAATCAATGAATTTGTTTTCATCTACTGTTGTTTAAAGTCCTTATTGTTTGTATTAGAATTCACTTCCAGTGCAATGCTTTCTATGGTTTTTGAAATGTGTATTAATTTTATCTACAGGCCAAGTATGAGGAAGTATATTTTCATTGCCTTTAAAGTTCCATAAATTCTCCTTTTGTTTTCTTTTCCCCATCTCACTGCCTCAAATCCTTTTACATTTCCACAGTTTTTTCCCGATGCATAATGAAATGTAGTACATCACTTCTGCAGACTGGAATCTTTCATTTAATAATATCCATGTAATATTCTGTATTTTGAAAGCATGAGGACTATATTTGGTATAGCCTTGAATAACAGTTAATTGTATAGGTTATCCAGAGCTTGTTAAACCATTTGCCTTTTGAAAGATAACCAGACTGTGGAACTTTGTAAGGGTATCTTGGTTCTTGGTTGGGCATAGGCCTGGAACCCTGAGAGTCCAAGGGAGAAATAGCAGGTGTTTAGCCATGTCCCCAGAACCTAGGGGTCCTGACACTCAGTCTAGTCTCCACAGACCTACATTGTTCAGTCACGTAGGCCATTACAGCCCCTCCCAAAGTGCACAGGTAGGGGCTGTGACTACAGGCCTCAGACTCTAGGGAGATTTACATACTAATGAAGGCCAGAAGTTGGAGCCAATTATGCATTCTTCCCCAGACCCTCCCCTTTTCTCCCTCCCTATTTAACTCATGTCTTCCCTGAGTTTCACGGAGGGGGATGGGTGGGTGGGTGGGGGTAAATCTAGATCTATCTACTATCCACCATGAAAACAAATCCTTTTTGGAACTATGGACATTATCGTGTCTTTGGGGCCTGTCGTCACCACAAAGTCTCCAGCCTCTGGAACCTTAGACTTTCTCCTGTTTGTGGGACCCGCCATGTGGAAAGTCTCTGAGACTCCACTGAGGTCTATTTTCCTACACCAGACTGCTTTTAAGTTTTGTCAGTTGTGAGTGAAGATATTAGAAGTATCCATTTACTGGTTTTAGAGTGGAAATGATATCAAAATTCCTTGGGTGCCCTCCAAGAAGAGTGCTTTCTATATCATATGTTAAGGCAGCATTGGTAGTTTTTCTTAGAGACTGACAAGTGTATTCATGAATGACTTTATGTTTTGCAATATCATCATAAATGAATTAACATCCCATTGTACTACAATCTTTACTGCATTTAGGAGAGAAGTATTTAGATTTCATGCATCCAAGAATGCATACTGTTTCATTTCATTCTTTTAGTTTTCATTTCCCATGCCATTTTCTCTGAGTAATATTCTCTGATCCTTAGATGTGGGACTGGGCTCCATCACTGTACATTTTAATTGTCTGTTGTTTTCTATAGTGGATTCGATGCAGAGATGCGTCCTTAATAGAGAGTGAAGACTACTCTTATTTGTAGGTAAAAGAACTAAAGTTTATAGATCATTGCTAGGGAATATGCTGTACTGTTCTTGAATGTCTTATTATAATGTTTTGTGTTTGTGAAAATGTGTGTTTATGTGTCTCTGTGTACGTATTTTGGGAAATTATGTGTGTGATTTTCTCTCTCTCTCTCTCTCTCTCTCTCTCTCTCTCTCTGTGTGTGTATGTGTGTGTGTGTGTGTCTCTCTCTCTCTCTGTGTGTGTGTGTGTCTGTGTGTCTGTGTGTGCCTATACTTAAATGTCTTGGTACAAACATATCTGTATCTTTTGATGTCTTGTATTTGCATACCCAAATGTAGAGATCAACAAATGTGTGAACCTGGATATTTCATTTAATCAGGTAGAATTAACTCTTTAAAACTCTTCATGTGCCAAGCTCTATTTTTTAAACGTTTAAAAAAAAACATGTTTCTTTAAGTAGAACAAAATATTTAAAACATAGACTACATCACACTCACTAAGAGGAAAGGGGCAAGTACAAATGCAGGATTCTGACGAGCTTGCCTTCTCCATTTAATACAGTCCAGGATCCCATGTTCATGGATAGTCCTGCCCATAATCTAATGAGTTTTCCAACATTAGTATAGTTAAAATAATCCTACACAAGCACAACCAGTGTGCCGGAGTTTTAAGTAGAAATTTAACACTGATGGTGCCAGCTTTGTTATATCCAGTATTTCTGACATGTTTAAATGTTCTTGCTTCTTTGGAAGGAAACCTACTGAATTATGGTGTATAATTTTTAAAATGTGTTCTTGAATTTGGTTTCCAAGTATTTTGTTCAGGAAAATAATTTTATTTGTCAGGAAACTTTGCTGTGTTCTTGTTGTTGCTTTAAAATATTTTGATATTTTGATAGCTATACACATGAGCACTGCACCTACATTGCTCCCAACCCTTCAGATTACCTGGTGTCCCTGCTCTCCCTCGCATATTCATAACCTCTTCATTTATCAATAAATATCCAACTTATTGAGTTTGTTTAGCCTTGATTCTATGAACACAGGTCCACTACTGAACACATGAATATGGATAATCTCAGCACAATCTCTGCATTATAGAACTCTAAGTCGTCCTCAGCAGCCACTGGTCACCTTTTCAATTTTCATCTAATGCATGACTGACAGCTCTCCTAGGTCATGTCAGCAGTAGGGACTAATGTGGGCTAGAAGCACAGAACGAGTCTGAAGGTTCTGAAACACTGAGATAAAGAAAGATGAGTTTATTTCTTCTAAACTGCTTTAGGGCATTTGTTATGTGAGAAAAAAATATGACAGATAGTCTATTAGGAGTCAAAAAGAATTAAACATGAAAACCAAATAGCCCACCAATCACAAACAATTCCACTGGTGCATAATTTTAGCAAAATAAAATGGACTTTAATTTAAGCAACAGAGAATCTATACTGGAAGAGATAATCTTTTCATGTGTGAAAGTTGACATGATGCCTGCTTTGAGAGAAGACAGAAAAATAATATAGAGTTTTAATAAAAATGGTGCTACAGATTAGCCTGCTGTTATTTCCCTAGCAGGTTATGAGGCTTAGTTGTATTTATATAAAAGCCAAGTAATTTTGTATTCTGAACAGTATGTGAGGTATGTTTTAGAATGAGAAGTATCTTCTATGTAATATAATCTTACTGATAAAACATATCTTGCTTCATATTTATTTGAAAAATATAGTGGTAAAAAACTTAAAATATTTAACTTTTATTTTCCTAATTTATTTCCTGTCATAACATAATATTTGAATATCTATGTTAAAAATTTAAAAATGAACATGAAGGTACAATTTAAGGTAGACAATTAAATCAGAGTTCACAGTCTTCTGTATAATCAAACTTGTTAGATAATAGTCAGGTCAGCCAAGTACAAAAGTCTTAACTACATTAAAAAGTCAAAACATCATGGCCTTTTTTTTTCTACAAATTGGGCACAAGATATCGAGAATAACAAATTATAAATAGAATGGCTTCAACATCAAAAATTCTACGAGAAGTAGTACTAGAATCTGAATCCTACATTTGCCTTGTGAACTTTTGGTGGTAATAGTAACAAGTAAACCCTTTCTCTCAGGAGACCTGTACACTTTTAATGCTAACATTCAAGTGGTGTGAAAAGCATGCCCAGTGAAGTTTTAGGGGGATTATAATTGTACCAGGACTTCAGAAGTGGTTGTTGTTGGCAGAGGAGCAGCTATTTAAAATCTAAATGTAAAGTCTGTTCTATTTACAAAGGCCTGTCTCCAAGAACAAGTGCTTTCCCATCCCTTATGTGAGGTTTGTAAAAGCTTAAATGACTGACTGAATATGAACACTCAGATCTGCTCTACTCTTCTTTTTTATACGGAGAAATGGACTTAGATTTGCATGAAGAGGGACTGCAAGCAATGGAGCTTTTCACAATTCAGTCATAGATGAAGGAGGGTATTATAAGACAAAGGCTGTCTATCTCTAGTGAGGCATTGGCAGTGGAGAGCTACAGGAGCAGGGGAAGTGATTATCTTCAATAATTTGGCTATTGGTGATTTGGCTTTGATCCATTGATCACTTCCTCATGTGAGGTGATGTATTCACATACACATGTGTGTATCCATGGTTAAACCCAGTGAGCTTCTAAACAACAAACCAGAAAGACATGAAGCAGGAGAGTGACTGTTTTGAAAAGGAATTATAGTTTAGTGATATATAGGGAATTAACAGATTGTGGGTAGTTAGTGAGATCAAAATGTATCATATACTTCTATGAAATTCTAAAACAGAAATTAAAGGGAAATAACAATGTTATTCAATATTTTTGTAACTACAAAGCTTTCTAATTCAAAGAATAAAACATTTCCATTCACATTTTATCAGACTATAGTGAGGAAGACTGAGGGGCCCAAGAAAAATTTACTGGGAATATTGCCTTAAAATAACATGTGCATTTAAATAAAGGAAGGTTAGGTCAATTGTTCTAAAAAGATGTTAATTATAGCTGGCTACTGTTTGCACAGCTGGGACAAAAATCATATTTTGCTGCCTAAGGCCATTTTTAGTATTTAACTGGAGGAAGGAGAGACACATTTATTGTAGTTTTTTACACATTACATTAGCCTTATAGTTGGGTGATTAACCAAATAGGGTATAGGACTTGAAAGCATGACTAGTAAGAGGCACAGCAGGTGATACCAGGAGCATCTTAGTTAGTTATATTTGAAAATCAACTCATTTGTTGTTAAGTTTAAGTATTCCACCACAGAGTAGTGGACTTTCTTCATAAAATGTCTTGTTAGGCGTGCATTTGCTCCCTACATGCCTGCCAGAATGTCCGCTGACAATTAGTCCATCCCCTTGTTGCTTTTGAGAACCACTTTTGTTTAGGGAGGTCAAGATGTAGGCAATTTTGACTTGTGTTTCTTAGCATCAGCCAGGTCTTCAAACAATGTTTGGTCTTGATGCAAGGAACAGAGCATCCACTCCAAGGCCTGTAAGAGGGTACACTCAATTTGATAGTCAGTCTTGTCTGAGTGAGCCTTGTGGTTTGTCTTGTAATCAGCAGATGTGGTGGGATCTTTTCGAGTCTGTGTCAGAATCTGAAGTAGAGGAAATTTTTATACCAAGTTTAGAGTAAGAACATAAGGCCTATTCAAGGATTTATTTAATTTCATTTTTCAGTTCTACGCTTATAGACCACCACACTAATGTATGGCAGTTTTCTGTCTATGGCTGTGCCTATCTTCTGTTTTACATTTCACAAACAAGAACCATTATTATGTGTTTGAATAAATAGATCTGAGAAAGTTAGGAATACCTGGTAGAAAGAATTCACATGCTACACATTTTATCTAAGACAAGGTTGCTATATACCTTCAATTTCCCATATACAATTAAATTCAAACTAAATAGACAGATAATACAGTTCAAAGTTCAAAAATGAGTTTTCCTAGAGAAGGTAATCATAATTTTTTACTTATATTCCTTTTTATTTTGTGTATAAAACTTCTTTTTGAAGAAATGTGTTTTCAATTGAGTTCCAGTGGAGCTTTTATTAGGAGGGAGAATATTTTGGTTATTTTTCATAAATATTGAAAATAATATATAACATAAAGCAACATAAGAGTTCCTTTTGAGGGAAGGTTGTAAGTACTCCAAGGGTCACTACAAGTAAACAAACAAGTAATGGAGATGTAGGGAGGATAGGAAAACAAAGTAGGAAGTGAGCTAGGGAAAGAGGTGGACCTGGAGTTGTGGAAAAAGTTGATAGAAAGACTGAGGTCTACATGCTCTCCTTGGTCAGAGGGTTTGTCACAATAAGTGGGCAAGATGATATAGATGAACCTTGAGCTTATGGAGACACAGATTCAGCTCCAGAACCTGCACTGTGCTAGGGAGTCCTTGTAGATTTGCACAAATAGGAAAGCTCCCTTCTTGTATTGGACCACCTCAAAGGACCATTGTCATCCAAAATGCTACAGGAGTCTATGTCATCAGTGGTCCATGCTTCTTCCCTAGACCTCAACGAAGCCTGATATTTATGTGGATGTTTGCCATCTGTGCTGCTGCCTGATGCATCAGTAATGTCTCAGGCTTAGTTGCCTTGAGAAATATGCTGATGTTAATGGCATGTGAAATGACCTGCATGTTGAGATTCATGGTCTGCAATTGCTGAGTGACAGGTTTGAGTCAGTGGTTCTGATCTGGCCAAGTGCTAGAGATGATGTTGATGTTGATGTCTTGTGTTACCATCAAAGGCCATATAGGTGCTCATGGTCAAGATTGCTGATTGAAGCCCTGTTAATGTCTGTAGGAGATTTGGCCATAGCTATAAGTAGCCAAGAACTCTAAGGTACAAGCAGAGGATTGACAAGGAAGAGCTGACTCTACTCATGTTACCTGACAATTTCTGACTTGGATATTGGTAGTAAAAAACAGTAGTGGGAGGTCCACTATGAATTTAACTATGCTCCAGTGAATAATCTCTCTCTCTTTCTCTCTCTCTCTCTCTCTCTCTCTCTCTCTCTCTCTCTCTCTTTCTCTGTATCAAAATGGCCAATTTTTCTATTTTGGGGGACATATTAGGGACAAGTGGGGACAAGTAGGGTATACATGGGACTGGAATGTGAGTGTGATATGTGGATATTAGGTGAGAATCAATAAATAAAAACTGAAAGATCATAAAAATAATTCACTATGAATGAACAGTATGGCCATCAAACTTGATTAGGAACCCTATTCATGCTTCAGAGAAATGTGGAATTATGTCAGACTAAGGCAGACATCACATGCTGTAGAGGTTAACAGATAAGCTTTTCCGTTGCTCCTCATATTCAGATATATTTGAGATAAGGTCTTTTGTTCATTGATATATTCTTCATCCTCTACCTCACATTTCCCAATGGTATAATTGGAATGGAAGACAGGCTTTATATCTGAACTCAATATTTAAAATTCTACTCATTGAATTGCATGTTAAGCCTTTAATGTGCACCTTTCTTGTCTGTTAAATGCCATATATTTGTTGTACGTCTTCCTCTTAAAGTGTCTATTTTCCACATGTCACTAATTGGTATTATAACTGCCAGTGGTGGAGAGTGGAACCTTATTCTATATTTCCCTATTATGTTATGTTCTAAGACCCCAATGAGAATGCTGTAACCTATCACACTATAAAGATATCTGTATTCTTATTTAGTGTACTACTGTAAAAAGTTATCAGGTATATTTGACATATTTATTCACATAACACTTACCCATCTTTCAGTGAGTGTGGATGACAGTAGCAGATTTATGAGAACTGGCATCACTGGTAAGGAAACCTTGGCTGAAAGTAAACAGAGAAATGTTCTTGGTTCAAGTGCATGGGCCACAGAGGTAAGCAACTCATTAAGAGTATATAAATCAAAGCAACTCTGGCTGACAAATTCATTACAAATTAAGTGAAGAGTTGCAGTATGGGGATTCCTGTAGTTTTATTGTGTCAACCATGTCTCTAATTGGCAGGATACATAACCAAAAGGCTTGACTGATGTGTACAGATCTTGATGGTATGGCAGGATACAGCATTCTCATTGGGTTCTCTTGATTTGTACCTACAAAGATTAGAGGATTCATAGCTTCTTTATACATAGGTCAACTCCTCTGTCTGGAAAGTCAAATGGGAAAAAAAGATTCCCTTTCATTTTCTTCCTGTGCACCATAGCTTATTTTGCCCTTCAATATTTATAGCTTTGTTCTCTACTGAACATGTGACAGGGTGATAGAATTATGATTTTACAGAAACACCTTAGAAGTGTGTTGAAACACCTTAGAAGTGTCATTTCCTGAAGAGCAATTGCAAGTTATATTAGATCATTTTCCTTTTAATTGTCAACAAGAAAATAAGAAACAATTAATGAAATGCATATCTATTCTATTGGAACTCACTCAAATATTAAATGTCTCATAGTTAGATATCTTATAATATTCTATGACAATGGCTGCCAGACAATGGAGAACCATAATCAGCAAAAATCTAGCACATTTTACATTTTTAGATATTATTTGACCTTCCATTTCTTCTTTTCAATCTCACTCATGCATACTGTATACGATGATTGCCACAACACTGTTACATGAACTAATGGTTCTCAAGCAGGGAGAACCATCAAGATATTAACCCCTCCCTCATGAGTGTTCATTAAGATTTTAGTCATCTCACTCAGTGTTTTGGTACAGACATGCGGCATCAGTAGGTAAGGATAGTACTTAGAACCCTATAACACAATACAGCCCCTAGGAATAAGTAAT
This sequence comes from Grammomys surdaster, assembly GCF_004785775.1. NCBI lineage: Eukaryota > Metazoa > Chordata > Mammalia > Rodentia > Muridae > Grammomys > Grammomys surdaster. The sequence goes on from NW_021604617.1 coordinate 13,936,069, forward strand.
TACCAAACTAAATTAGGTAGAAGTTTGATCTTGACTCAACTATAGTTATAAATATGGTTGAAATTTGATTTCTCAGAAAATAGATCATTTTTATTTCTTCTGTAATGTTTGAGCATAGCCACATTCTAGGATCATGTGAAGATCCTGCCAAGCCATCATCTGCATTGGGTGTCCATTGCTAGAAAGCAGATATGTATCAAGTTTGGGCATATTAAAGCCAAGTGGGTAGTGAGGAACAGTCTAGATAATTGTTCCTTGAGAAAAATAATAGATAGGCATACACATAATGTTTACTGACGTGCCCAACAGATTAGTTGAGGTATATGATTACATGCAATTAAGATTGAATGTACGTTTGTTCTATATTCTTTTGATGGAAATCATAGGCCTAAGTAATACAGTTGCCAAGAGAATGATCACAACTAGAATGTTTGTAAACTAAGAATCTTTAAAAATTGCATAAACTTGAAGGTACATGGAAAACACACTTCTCTGCCTAGGATTTACAATGTCACAGGAAAAAGTATACAAAACAAGTAAGCATCACAGTAGATGTCGGTATATAAGAACCTGAAATTAAGAAAGGTGACAACAATGTAATCTCTAAAATAATGTGACAAAAACATGGAAGAAACAATGTAAGGGTTTCTATTAAAATATTAAATATAGTAAGAAGGTGTAATTAAAATAATCAACAATTCTCTAGAATAATGAGAACTTTGAGCCAGGGAATATAGCATACACCTTTAGTCCTATCACTCAGTAAGCTGAAATAGGAGCTCAAGATCACCCTGAACGACATAAAAGGACTCCATCTAAAACAAACAAACAAACAAACAAACAAACAAACAGAACACAAACAGTAGCCTGAATCATAAATATGTTAAAAAAACCCACTTAATTAAAAAGTATTAAACAAACTAGAATTCAATATATTTTTAGAAAAATATTTGTGAGTATATTAATATTATTTGATATGATTATGTACAAAATTTATAAATGATGGTGTGCATAATAGTGCTAAGTTTTAAATTACAGGTTATAATTATACACATTTAAAATGTTTAGTTGTTTTTTTAATAAGTTAAAGAAAAGGATTTTAAAATTTCAATTAACATGTAGCCACAAGATGGAAACATTACTTTCAGTGTGGAGTGTTTTTGCCCTGCTTGCAATTAACTCAGATTTACATCCCTTTGAATATGACTATTCATTTATTTTTACACACTTAAAACAAATTATATATTAAAATAACTATTTGTGCAGTGTTTTCAAATGAAGATGGATGAAAAAATGCAGTCTCTGTATTTCCGTTAACTTAACTTTTGTGTAATTTATTTTCCTGGAATGTAAGGAATATTCCAGACAACTTGGTGGTTCAGATAGAAATCTTAAAACCAGTGTGTGTTCAATATAAGACTAGGAATTCAGGATCATGAAGCCTATGCTAAAGAGTGAAAGCTGAGGGCTTAGAAGATGACAAATTGAACAACTTGTTACTTTGATATAAGCAGAAAATATTTGGGTTGGCATGCCCTCTCCTAGGAGCCCAGCAGGTCCTTTGAGTTTGTCCTTTCTTCCACATGAAGTGGAAATTTTTCTCTGGGAAGCCAAAAGGGCAAGTTTGGTTTCATTTTTATTTCATCTCTTTCTGATAACAATCCACAAGCTTCAGCCATCTTTTCTGTAGTCTTTAGGTAAGGTTGTACCTGGTTCCTGTAATTCCTTATTAAATTTGAATAAAAATTCAAAGGGCTTTTAAATTTTTGACATCAGTATTCCTATTGTGGCACATTTAAATGACAAACAATTTTATTTGGTTTTTAATTTTTCATAGTTTCAAATATTTGTCCAGAGCTATATTTATCACAGGTCACAGAGTTTCTCTCTCTCTCTCTCTCTCTCTCTCTCTCTCTCTCTCTCTCTCTCTCTCTCTCTTTCTCTCTGTATGTATGCATGCATGTATGTATGTATGTATGCATGTTCCTGTGTTTGGGAGCCAAACTATGTCCCATAGCAGGCATATAGAAATCAGAAGACAACCTTTGAGTGCCTCTCCTCACATTTCCACGTGTGTCTTTCCTTAATACTATTCTAATATATTTTATTATTAGAGTATTTTATGTGCATATGAAAACTCATGATAGAATCATTCCCATATAATCCTGCTCACTGAAACATGATCCCACTTCATCATCAATATCCTTTTCCTAACTCTAAAATTGGAGTAAACAATGAGCCTATATTTACTCACTGTCATCTGAAGTCCTTATGCTATTACAGCTCACTCCTGCTATCATACAATCTATGGCTTCAATGGCTTCCTGTGAGACTCTTTCTTTTCTGGGGGTGGGAGGAAGAAGTTCTTGCAGAAGCCTACACAGTTTCTCTTTATCAATGACGAGTCTGGAGTTGTTACTACAGCAGTGCAAGCTTTCTTGACAAAAGAGACTGCAGCATCATGTGTCATTGAATTTCATATGGTTTTCTGATTATTTCTTTTAAAAAATATTTTAAAACATAAATTCTTAAGTAAGGAAGAAAAACACATTCAAAATACTGGATATAAAACATTCACTAAGTGGAAACTGAGTAGTACAAAGCAAACATGCGAGCTTGTGATCAGTTCTCTTTCTTCACTATATACAATCTGTGATCCATGCCCATGGAAAAGTCCTGCCAATAATCAATATGAGTTTTATCACAACAATTAATGTAGCTAAAATAATCTGGCACAGGCATGCCCAGAGGCCCATTACCTGGGTAATTCTAGATTCTGTCTTGTTGATGATTAACACTGACTATAATAGCTTTATTACATCCATTAATTATGACAGATTGAAACATCCTTGCCTCTTTTTGGAATGAAAGCACCTTTATTATAGTATATATTCTTTTCTAAAAGATATGTTTTTATTGAATATCATTTGACACCATTCTGTACCAGAAAACCTTACTGTGTATGTCAAATGATTGGGACTTTTTCTCTTGGCATTGTTTTAATTTTTTTTTTTTTTTAAATTTCACTCATGAGTACTGCACCTACGTCATTCCTGCCCTTTCAACATCCTTCATATTTACCTTCCCCTTCCAAAATTCATAACCTTTAATATATTACTTACTGAAGCTATTTAACAATTATGGTATAAACATGTGTCAATCACTGTACACTTGAAAATCAATGACCTTTGCTGTCGCTCCTCTTCGGAGGATATGGATTCTCACTGAAGAGACACTCACCACCTGTAGACTTTCAAAAAGAGATTGGACCCCATGTTCCAAATCTATATCCACAAGTCATTATGGTACCATTGTGGAGGTCCGGTACAGGTATTCATATTGTTGAAATTTTTGTGGCCAGAGCTAATGATTGTCCAATTTGAAGTTCACACTATAAGGCAAAGAGCATGCCTGATACTGCATGGATAGTCAGGAACCAGAGACTGGATATCTCAGAGAACTTCAGTAAAACCAAGAGTTGGCAAAACAAACAAAGAACAGAACAGACAAGAACAGAACAGAACAGATTAAAACAGAACAGAACAGAATAGAACAGAACAGATTAGATCAGATCACATCAGATCAGATCAGAACAGAACAGAACAAAACAGAACAGATAAAATAGAGCAGAACAGAACAGAATAGAACAGATCAGAAAAGAACAGACAAGAAAATATCTTACTTATATTTGGGACTTCAACTATCTTACAGCACGGAAGGTACTTTATTGGTTATATTTATGGGATTCCAAGTGTCCCCTATGAGTGTCTACTTAGACATCTAAATCTTTGTCAGAATGGTGAAATTTTCTTTTTCTATTAAATAAGTCTTCTATGCTTTTAATTTTTATTTCTACAGTACCTCTTACATCAGTGAATCCACACAACCTTCTGGCAGCTATCCCCCTCTACTATTCATCAATTCCCAACCCCTGTGTAGTTACTCTTCTGAAGCAGATATTAACATAGGCCGGAACTTCAGGTAGGTGGCCTGCTCTCTCAGTGTCCACCCACCATACCCCCAACTGCCCTTCTTTTCCTCATCTCCATAAACTGGCCCCCAATTCCAGCCTGAGGCACCCTGCTCAATCAGAGGCCATGAAGTCCAGAACTCCCATCTCATACTAGCAAATTGACAGTACCCACGAAGGCTCTAGAAGCAAAAGAAGTAAGCCCCCAGTAGAGTAGGAGAGAAAAAGAAATAATTATACTCAGGGCTGAAATCAATAAAATAGAAACATAGAGAAAAATAGGAAGTAATGAAACATAGAGTTTGTTCTTTGAGAAAATCAACAAGACAGACAAACCCTTAGCTAAATTACTTAAAATACAAAGAGAGAATATACAAATTAACAAAATCAAAAAAAGAAAAAAAGGACATAGAGAGAGACACCAAGTAAATTCAAAGAATCTTTACATCTTACTTCAAAAATCTGTGCTGCCCAGTATTGGAATATTTAAATGAAATGAAGAATTTTCTCAATAGGTACCACATAACAAACTAAATCAAGATCACAAAGACAATTTCATAGACCAATAAGCCCTACAGAAACAGAAAAACATTGTGAAAATCTTCTTATGAGGCCACAGTGACTCTAGTAATCTAAAAAAAATATTCAATGAACAAAGGACAATATGAGCCAGTTCCCCACATGAGCATAGATGCAGAAACACTCAACAAAATATTGAGAAACTAAATCACAGGACATATTTAATATATAATTTACCATGATCAAGTAGGCTTCAATACAGAGATGCAAGTATTGTTTATCATACAAAAAAAAAAAAACAGTTACGACAATTCACCATATAAGCCTGCTTTGTAAATAAAAATCAACATAATCATCTCACTAGATGCCAAAAAAAGCAAGCCTTTGACAAAATCTAACACCATTTCATGATAAAAATTCTGGAGAAATTTGGATACAAGGGAAATACTTAAATATAATAAAGGAAGTTTAAAAGAAGCCTATAGCCAATTCTCTTAGTAACAGGGGATATTGAGCATAAATTGGCTATGTTCTTTAATCAGGTAAGGCTTCTAGTGGAGAGATTGAGACACCCACCCAGCCACAAACCTTTGGCCTACAAATTGTCCTGCCTACAAGATGTGCTTGTGTAAGTGTGGCACACAACTGATGGTAGTGGCCAATCAGGAACTAATCACACTTGAGACCCATGCCACAAGAGGGAGTCCATGTCTAATGCTCCCTGAAGGTCCAGGATCCAGAGGACAGAATAGCCCAGAGTCCTAGAATGGAGTCAAACAAGACTGGAAACAAAACAGAATAAATAAAAAACATAAAAAGGCAAATCCCTAAACAAAAAAGTTAATGAAATGATTCCTAATGATAGACTTTTTACTCATAGACAGGAACTTTGAGTAATAATTATCATCGAGTTCTCCAGTAACTGATTGGAGCAGATTCAGAGAACTCTAGCCAAATTTGAGGTTTAGTGAGGGCAATGCTGTAGGAGAGGGAAGGAACAGTTATAGGTGCCCAAGGGTGGGGTCAAGGACATCACAAGAACACAGCCCACAGAATAAACTGAATAGTGCTCATAGGGCTCACAGAGACCAATGAGACAGTCAAGGAGCTTTTATCAGTCTGAGCTAGATCCTCTGCATGTATACTGTTGTTGTGTAGCTTGATCTTTTTATGATACTACTAATAGTAGGAGCTGCGACTGTCTCCAACTCTGTTGCGTGCTTTTGGGAACTTTCCTCCTATGGGGTGGTCTTGTCCAGCTTTAATATGATGGGAGGTGTCTAGTTTTATTATAACTTGATATACTATGTTTGGTAGATATATTTGAGAAGCCTGCAGTTTTCTGAAGGATAAATAGAAGAGTGGTTCTTGGGAAGAAGGGAGGTGATGGGAAAGGAGCTGGGAGTAAATGAGGGAGGAGAGGGAAACTAATATACAAAGGAAAAAAAATGTATTAAAAATATGACTCTAACTCCTAAGGAAGTAGAAGCAGATGTTAAACAACTAAACACTAACCAACCCACTAACCAAAATCAGAAACAACAAAATTAAAAAAGAAAGCTCAAGTCCAGAAGGTATTAGAACAAAATTGAACCAGTCTGGCCATTTACAAACCTCTAATTATAACAGATACCCTGTCTGACAAGAGCAAGCTAGAGAGGGACAGAAGAAGACAGCTGATTTAAATGTGAACTCTAGACTTACAAACACAACTGTGTAAACATTTTCACACACAGAGAGAATAAATATATAATGCAAGTTTATAACAGTGGAAACATGAGGCAAAATAGTATTCATGAGAGCTTTTGTATAGTTTATTTAAAAATAGAAACAAATTGCTATATATATAAGCTGGATATAGAAAACTCTCTATTTCCTGATCTACAGATGCTGTCATTTCTATGAGGAAACTAAAATTAGTTGACCTGATAATAGATCAAAATGACAATGGTTAGATGCTATCAACTGAACAAAATGAGGCTAAAGAAGTTCAAGCAGAGTTTGAACAGTTCTGATGTCCTTGATTCTCATAGCTAATATAGTTGTCAAAGAAAATCCATTGATATATTTATTTTAGGTCTTAGTAACTTCAGCTGGATAGCTTTTCCACTCCAGAATCAACTTCAATACAACTTTAAACCTGGTTGCAAGGTTGAGATAAAATGAGATGGAGGACCTTTACAGATATAGAAACAAGAGCAGTATATGTCCAGATGGACATTTGTCTCAGCATTGGGATTTTAGTTCAGGTAGGATTCCTATGCTGTAGGGGGTGTGCCTTGGTCACTTTCTGTTATTATATAACATGCATATTGTATAACACACTATATACCTTTGTGTAAATGCAAAGATCATACAATTTGCTGATAAGAATCCTTCTAGAACTAGCTGTATTCCTGTATAAATGTATGCATTTTTTTGACATTTTTGATGTTGCCAATACAAGAACCAAAATGTTGACATGACCTTTAAATTATACTCAGCTCAAGAGGTGATAACAGGATCAGATCTAAGTGGACCCATAGAAAAGTGGATGATTGACACCTTTACTTCGTCACACCATCCGTGTGGACTAATGTGAGCTAGAGGAACACAACTGTCCTGAAGATTCTGAAACACTGAGCGCAAGTAGAGATAGATGTATTTATTTCCTCTAAACTGCTTTTTGGCATTTGTCCTCGTGAGATTAAAGTATGACTAATATTCTTTTATTACCAATTAAAAAGCATTAAACAGAAAAATATAAAACCTCCACAATGACATACCAATCCAGTGGGTTACAACTTTACCAAAAAAATGGACTCTAGTTTCAGCAACAGAGAATTCATACTGGAAGAGATAATGATCTATTTCCATGTGAGAACACAATTGTAGTTCATGTCTTCAGAGAAGACAGTGAAATTAGAGTTTCAATAAAAATAGTGCTACATTGAATTGGAAGGTTGTGAGGCTGTGTTGGATTTAGGTAAAAGGAGTAATATTTTTTTCATTCTCAACAGAGTGTGAGTTACATTTTTTTTGTTTTAAAAAATTATTTATTTATTTATTTATTTATTTATTTATTTATTTATTATTCACTTTAATTCCTGACCCCAACTCCTCCTTCCAGTCACACCCTCATATAGCTACTTCCACAACTTCCTCTTCTCCGCTTCTGTGAGTAAGGGGAACCAATCTATCCTGGGACATCAGGTCAATACAGGACTATGTACATCCGTTCCTCCAGAGGCCAGAGAAGCCAGCCCAGTTAAGATACAGAGGCAGGCAACAGAGTCAGGGACGGCCTTGCTCCAGTTTTGGTGGCTCCTCATGAAGACCAAACTGCACATTTGCCACACATGGGTGGAGGGGCTAGGTCTAGTTCATGCAGGCTCATTTATGGTGGTTCAGTTTCTGAGAACCCTTAATGTTCCAGGTTAGTTGACCCTGTTAATTTTCAGCACATCATGGAAATGCTGTTTAAGAGAAGAATCCAAGATATAGACAATAACTATTTCAATTGGCAAGGATTACCCATCAAAATCTCCATCAGAAAGAAACACTACCAAAATATGAATCTAATTCTACTTTGAAGACTTTCTGATACAAAACTATCAGGAAGAGGTATTCTCCGAGGAAACCGTCACACTTTTAGATATGACCTTCAAGTGCTCCACTGTGTACATGATCATGTGTGTATCACCTGATAAACTCAGTGGGTGTCAGCAAAATAAAAATGACAGGGAGTAATAAATCAGGAAGAGTTTTGTTCATGGAAGATAGAAATGAGAGAGTCTAACGTGTGAGTGAATTCAAATGTATCATATATGTGTGTGCAATTCTCAAAAAAAGAAGTTAATGGGGAAAACATGATATATAATATTTTATAACTACAAAGTCTCAAAGTTTGAAATGTAAGACATTTCCATTACCATTTGATCAGATCGTAGTAAAGAACACTGAGGGACCAATCATGAATTTACTGGCAATTGTGCAAGAAAATAGCATGTACATTTAAAGAAAGGAAGGTTAGATCATTAGTTCTGAAGAGACGCTAATTCCTAGCTGCCATTTCTCCACACTGCTGACTCAGAAGCCTTTATTTGGTGCCTCTGGCCATTTTTAATATTTAACTGGTTGGAGGAGAGACAAGTTTATTTTGTTTATTCATAGTCTCCACTCTACTTGGGTGGTTAACTAAAGAGGTTGTAAGACTTGAAAGACACGCTAATAATAGGATCAGCAGGTGGGAGGCCAGGGGCACTTTGTTATACATATTTGGAAATCAACTCATTTCTCACTAAAGTCAAGAATTCATCCAGATATTTGAGGGCTTCATTTTTATAATTGTTTTGCTGGTACCTAAGTTTGGTAGCTTGAATCCTTTGGGACATTCTTCTGAAATTTACAGTGTCCACTTGATGATTCTGAGCAGAGCATTTGTGTAGGACATTCAACATTCTAGAAAGGTTTAACTTGAGTTGATTAACCAGGTTTTCAAACAATTTTTGGTCTTGATGGGAGTCAGAGAATGTCCTCTCCAAGGACTCTGTGATGTTTCTTTCACTTTGGCTGTCAATCTTGTCCACAGCAGCCTTGAGATTTTTCTCATGTTCAGCAGCTATGGTGGGTTCTTTTTGATTCTGTTTCAGAAAGTGTGATAGAAAAAACTATTTTATATCAAGGAGTATAGTATAAAACATAAAATCAATCTATCTACTTTTATTTACTCATGTCACAGTATAATGGTAAGAGACAGTGAGCTTATGACTTATCTTTGATTCCAAAAAGAGTACTGGCCTCCACGCTGTCGGCCGTTAGAGAGGATCTAGCTAATACAAGACCAGTATCTCACTCAGTACTCTATGATTACTAATCCACAGATTTGGACAACATTCTCCAGGGCTTCTCAAGACCCAGTTTTCCAATATTAACATAGTAATCTTTCAGTCTATTTGGTGAAATCAATTGATTCAGTGAAGTGACTATTTTTCAATTTGTTCAGGTAACTGATAGAAATGAAAATCCTGCGCTATCAGTGGGTGGATCAAGCTTAGGGTAGGCAATACTTGTGAATTGTCTGAACAAGATCTAAGGCTAAACTTTACATCAGTGTGGTGGTTTATGGGTAAAAGCAATACATCAAGCACATGCAATCAGTCACAGTATCATTATAATTTTTTCCTATATTTCAAGGTGAGTAATTCACTCCACCATGACAAATGGTTTGATTTTGGTTTTTAGTTCTGTGCTCATAGACCTAACCATCCTATATGGTAATTGTGTGCTCTATGTCTATACCTATCTTTTGTTTTATGGTTCTAGGAATAGGGAACATATATATGTGTTTGAACAAATAGACCAAAAACACTTACCAATTCCTGGTAGAAAGAATGCACATGCTAGACATGTAATAATGAATTAAAACATTTTATCTAAATCAAGGTAGCCATACACTTACAATTTCTCCCATATAACTATACTCCTACATAATATACAGATTATTTATTTCAAAACAGAAAAAATGAGCTTCCTGAGATAAAAGATGATAGTAATTTCTTTGTTACTCTATTCTGCTGTCTTCTTCCTCTTCCTCCTAATCTTGTTCTCCCCTCCTAAGTTCTTGCCTAACTCCTTCTGCTATAATGAACAGTTCCTAGGTTTTTGTACCTTTTCTAGGAGAATAAATCACATGGTTTTTACAAGCTTTTTTTTATTTTCTAAACAAAAGTTCACTGAAATTTCAAACATAAATTTAAATCATAAACTGAATAAGAAATTAGCAATAGACATGTTTATATGTGTTTTCATTAAGACTAGTTACCTAACTAGGCATTCTTTATCTCTCAATAGTACCACAGGTTCATTGAGAGTCTAGAACTATAATTTTAATGACTAAGTTAGCATTGATGTTTTGTACATATAAAGCCAGGCAATATTTTATCTTCTGTCATAGCACCTACAACAAATCATGAATTTCCTTATATTACCTTAGGTTAATTTTTCTACAGCCTAAGGAACGTGTGTAGAAGTGGTAAATGCCTGCATTCTACCTCAGAAGGAATTCACTCCTGACATGTGAAGACTGGCTGAGTTCTAATTCCATTTTTTCAGATCAAAGGAGGCTTTCACAGCAGTTCTACTATAAAAGAGTTAATAATTACTAGTATAATTTTAGGAATTGTTATAGGATCATCATTAATAATGAGGAAATCATCTGTTTGTCTATATAGTATCAGTATAGGACAGTACATCTTTGTTGATCCTAAAGTGCTAATTCCTTTTGAGTGTTACATATATTTAATAATAAGAGAAAAAGTATATTAATAGCAAATGTAGTCCTTTTTAGTGAGTCTATAACACAAATGTGCCAGAAAACGGCTCATTCAACATGACTTACAGTCCATGTTAAACCCATCTCAGGAAGATCTTTGGCTACCTTTTAGCTTCTCCTTAATGATTCTTGGCAGATAATCAAACGTTAGTTCACTCCACTTGTCTTAAAAATCCCTCGTTTAGGAATTCTGTTCCTGATCAACCAAAGCTCATCTCCATTTCACAATGCAGGAAGAAAGCCTTTTATCCATATCCATGCATTATGAATATATCAACAGTTCCAACATAATTCAAAGGTGCAAATCTCTTTTAGGTCACAAGTAAAATTCACAGTTTTAAACCCTTGAAAAATTTATAATAACTGTTACATATTTTCTCAATAAAATACCATTTACAAAATATCCCTGTTCCAAAAAATAAATAAATAAAAATAAAGTAACAAGAAGGAATCACATCAAAAGAAATACCAAATCCTGGAGAGAAATTCTTCTGTTTTATAACTCCCTAGTGGACATCTCTTGTCAGCAAAGAAAATGTCATACTCTGGGACTCAGTTTCATACAATCGAAATGTTGGTCCTCTGGATGTAGTTAAAGAACATAATGTGTTGCCAAGACAATGGCTAGCTCTCCACAAATAGGTAGATTTGATAGCATTTATCCTTAATCCCATCACTTCAGAAACTGAAAATGGAGAATTGCTTAGAGTTCACGCTCAGCCTGAGATGCATCAAAATATTCCATCATAAAATAAGACATAGTAACTTGGAGCATAATAGTTGTATACAAACATAATATTTGTTCAATAAAACACCACACAGCATTAAAAAATACTAAACAATCTAGGATACAATACTCATTTAGGAAAGATCTTTGTGAATATATTAAATCAATTGATATCATTATGCATAAATTGATACATATTGTCTTGACTAATTATATTATTTTTAAAATAATGTTACACTTAAATATATTAAAAAATATATATTTTTTTAATCAGTTAAAGGAAAGAATTTAAAAGTTCCATTTATCAAAAAGCCACAGATAGCAACATTTCTTTTATTATGTGAAAAGGCTTTATCCTGGAACCTATTAACATAATTTGTACTTATTTTTGATTATAATTTTTATTTTATCTACACTTGAAAGTAAAGTTATCCATATCCTTTATATGGATACATAATTTTAATTACTAGTTCGACATTAAAAAATAAAAATGAGCCGGGCGGTGGTGGCACATGCCTTTAATCCCAGCACTTGGGAGGCAGAGGCAGGGAGATTCTGAGTTCTAGGCCAGCCTGGTCTACAGAGTGAGTTCCAGGACAGCCAGGGCTACACAGAGAAACCCTGTCTCGAAAACCAAAAATAAATAAATAAATAAATAAATATGAATGAAGCTTAAAATATTCATGCCCTCTCTTTCCATTAATTTATGTTTGAATGTTTTCTTATCATTAAAGAATGATCTAGAAACTGTGACGGCCTAGCTGGATATCCTCTAACCAATATTAGCTAATGTTAAAAAAAGGATGGAGAAACATAGAAATATTTTATAATGATTTCATGGTGAATATTTAGAAGACAACAAAGTGGAAGAACTCATTACTTTGATATGAGCAGAAAATATTTGGATTGGCATGTCCTCTACTAGTAGCCCAAGAAGTTTAATGATGTTTCCCTTTCTTCTCCACGAAGTAGAAACTTTTCTTTAGTATTCTGAATGGACAAGTGTAGTCCCATCCTTTTTTTTTCTCCCTGTCTGATAATCATTCACAAGCTTCTGCCATCCTTTCATTTTATTTAGGACAGATTCTACCTTGTCCCTCCAATTCCTTTTTAATCTCAAATGAAAATTCAAAACTATTTAAAAATTTTTGAAACTATTAAAATTCCTTCTGTGGCACATTAAAGTGATTAGATTTTATTATTTGGGTTTTGATTTTCAATCTTTCAAATGTTCAGGATGTGGTACATGGTTTGGTGTGAGTCTGTTATCATTAATATATATATATGTGTATATATATGTATATGTATGTATATATATGATGTTTGTGTGTGTGTGTGTATGTCACTGCCCATGTTCCTTAGCACATGTATAGAAATTAGAAGACAATCTTTGGGTGTCTATCCTAGAATTTCCACTTGTCTACTACTTTAAAAATTGGGATTAAATAAATTTAATTATAATTATTTTAAGTGTATATAAAATTTTATAATCTAACCATTCCTATTTGCTCCTTCCCACCAATAAATGATCCAAATTCATCCTGAGTACTTTTCACCAAACTGTAAAGTTGTGTAATCAGTGACTCTGTATGCAACTACTGTCATCTAAAGCTCTTACTTGTATAATGGAATTTACCTCCAGTGTTATACAGTCAATGCTTTTTTGATATGTGTGTTAATTGCTTCCACTGGACAAGTAACAAGAAATATGTTTTCATTTTCTTTAAAGTCACATAAATTCTCCCTTATTTTTCTTTTCTCCATTCACTGCCCAAAATCCTTTTACGTGTCCACAGGTTTTTCCTATGTGGAGTGCAATGCAGCATGTCACCTCTGCAAACTGGAATCTTTTACTTTATAATGACCATGTAATATTCTGTATTTCCTAAGCATGAGCAGTATATCTTGTGTAGCACTGAATAACATTCAATTGTTTAGACTAACCCCTACTCATTGAACCATTTCCCACTTGAAAGATATCCAGACTGCTTCTACATTTTGTCTTATTTGAGCCAAGATATTACAAATATCCAAATAGAGGCTTTAGCTTCTTCAAAGAGAATTGCTTACTGAATCACATGTTACAATTATATCCTTAGGTATTACCAGAGATTGTCAAATATATCCATAAATGGCTTTGTGCTTTGCAAAATCATTATAAATCAGTTGGCTTTATCATTGTACTACATTCTTCACAACATTAAGCATGGCAGTGTATGGAGTTCATTCATTAAAACACATATGCTACTTCATTTTTGTCTATATAGTTTGAGCCTTAGGTATGAGACTGTGCTGCATCATTGTACATTTTTGTTTGTTGTGTTTTTCTGTAGTGGCTTCTGTCCAAAGAGACATTTCCTGGATGAAGGGTGAAAACACATTTGTATTTGTAGGTGTAAGAACTAATGTCTCTAGATTGCTGGGAATATGCTGTCCTGCTCTTGGATGCCTTTTTTTTTTCTTTTTTTTCTTCAGAGCTGAGGACTGAACCAGGGTCTTGCGCTTGCTAGGCAAGTGCTCTACCATTGAGCTAAATCTCCACACCTGGATGCCTTTTTTATTCTCTCTCTCTCTCTCTCTCTCTCTCTCTCTCTCTCTCTCTCTCTCT
>NW_021604617.1:13950215-14014587 GCF_004785775.1 Grammomys surdaster
TCTCTCTCTCTCTCTCTCTCTCTCTCTCTCTCTCTCTCTCTCTCTCTTTCTCTCTCTCTCTCTCTCTCTCTCTGTGTGTGTGTGTGTGTGTGTATGTTGGTACATACTTCTGTGTTTGAGTACAAATGTCTACTTTTGGTATCTTGTGTTTTCTTACTCAAATGTAGAGAAGACCATGAGAGTGAACCTGGGTAATTCTTTCTATCAGATTGAATTAACTCTTTAAAACCTTTAATGTGTCCAGCTCTACTTTTAAAAATTTGTTTAAAGTACATGCATTTTTTAATTGAAAAAAAATCTTTACAACATGGGATATAACAAATCCACTAAGAGAAAAGTGGAAAGTACAAAAGCAGGTAGGTTCTGCTCAGCTTACTTTCTCCATTTAATGCAGTCCAGGATCCCATGTCCATGGACAGTCCAGCCCATAATCAAAACAAGTCTTCCAACATTAATGAAGTTAAGATAATCCCACACCGGCAGTCTTAGACTTTCCAGAGTGTCAAGTAGACTATTAACACTGACTACGACAGCTTTATTACATCCATTAGTTCTGACATGTAATACATCCTTGCTTCTTTGGAATAAAATCTACTGGATCATGATGTATAATTTTAAAATATGTTCTGTAATTTGTTTTGCAAGTTTTATATTTATAAAAATCTTCATATTTGTCAAGTGCTTTGGTCTGTTTCTTTTGTTGTTGCTTTACAATAGTTTTGATAGCTACACATAAGAGCTTCTACCTCATTCCAGTCCCTTGAAATTTACTAGTGTCCTCCCTCCCAAATTCATCACCTCTCCTTTCTTCAATGAATATACAGTTTATTGAGTCCCTCTAGCATTGATTCTATGAACATGTGTTCAGGGCTGAAAACATGAAAGTGAATAACATCAGCAGGATCTCTACACTGAAGGACACTGGTTCTACCTCAGCAGCCACTGACTACCTTTTAGCTTTTCATCTAGTGCATGATTGACAGCTCTCCTAGGTCATGTCAGTAATAGAGGATAATGTGGGATAGAAGAACAGAACTGGTCTGAAGGTTCTGTAACATTGAATCCAAAGAAAGAGGTATTTATTTCCAACAAACTAATTTTGGGTATTTGTTCTGGTAAGAATAAAATATGACAGATAATCTTACATTAGCAATAAAAATAATTAAACATAAAAACTAAGAGCCACCGGGCGGGGGGTGGTGCACGCCTTTAATCCCAGCACTTGAGAGGCAGAGGCAGGCAGATTTCTGAGTTCGAGAGTTTGAGGCTAGCCTGGTCTACAGAGTGAGTTCCAGGACAGCCAGGGCTACACAGAGAAACCCTGTCTCGAAAAACCAAAAATACTAAGAAAAAAAATACTAAGAGCCAAAGAATTACAATCCCTTTGGTGTAGAATTTTAAC
The DNA here is from genome assembly GCF_004785775.1 of Grammomys surdaster. Lineage (NCBI taxonomy): Eukaryota > Metazoa > Chordata > Mammalia > Rodentia > Muridae > Grammomys > Grammomys surdaster. Next base: position 13,951,618 of record NW_021604617.1, read on the forward strand.
AACAAAAAAAAAGGAATTTATTCTACGCAACAGAGAATCTGTACTGGAACAGATAATGCTATCTTTTCATGTGAGACAATTGATATATGTAGTTCATGCCCTGAAAGAAGACAGGAAAATTACAGAGTTTTAATATAAATGGTGCTATAGATTAACCTGCTGTTATTTCACTAGAAAATTGTAAGGCTGAGTTGTATTTATATAAAAGGCAAATGATGTTTGCATTTTGTAAAAATCTGAGCTATGTTTTAGAATGAGAAATATCTTCTATGGAGGATAGTCTTACTGATAAAATACACATTGCTTCATAGTTATTTGAAGAAAGCTACTGTTAGCAGATTTGAAATCTTTAATGTTTATTTTCCCAATTTATTTTCTGTCATAGTATAACATATGAATATCTATGTTAAGAATTTAAAAATGCACATGAAGCTACAATTTAAAGTAGACATTAAATCAGAGTTCACAATCTTCTTTTGTATATTGAAGCTTGGTAGCTAATACGCAGCATGGCCAAGTATAAAAATTTCAATCAACTTGAAAAGTTAAAACAACATGGCCAATTTTTGTCTATGAATCGAACACATCATACAAAGAACAACAAATTCAAATAATAAAGCTTCACCATTAAAAGTTCTAAGAGAAGCAGTACTAAACTATCAATCCTACATTATGTTTGAGGACTTTCCAGTATAAAAATATCATGGACAGTCAGTCTCTGAGGAGAACCTCACACTTTCAAAGCTGACATTCAAGTGCTCTAACAGGTAAGCCTAGTTGAGTGTCAGGGGCAGTATTAGTTTACCAGGTTTCCAGAAATAGTTGTTGTTGGTGAAAGAGCAGCCATTTGAAATCTAAATGTGAAGGTTGTTGTATATAAAAAGGCCTGTCTCCGAGAACAAGTGCTTTATCAGTCCCTTACCTGAGGTTTGTAAGAACTCAACTGACTTGAATGAATGTGAAGTCTCAGCTAGGCCTTTCTTTTCTTTTCATGTGGAGAAATGGACTTAGGTTTGCATGAACAATAGCCTGCACAAGACTGGTCACATCAACATTCAGTCACACAGGAGAGAGGGTGTTGTAAGACAAAGCTCATCTGTAGGGAGTCGTTGGCATTGGATAGCAGCAGGGGAAGTCATTTTCTTCAGTCATTTAACCACTTTTGATTTGTCATGTTCCTGGGATCACTTCATACATATGACTATATGTTCTACCCAGTGAGCTTCCCAACAACTAAGCAAAAATGCAAACAATCGAACAAACATGGAAACAAAACAATAAAGGCAGGAGAGAGACTTATTGGGTAGATAACTTATAGTTCATGTGAGAGAGAGGTAATGAACAGAGTGTGAAATGTGACTGTGAACAACGTGAAAAATCAATATACTTAATACTTTAAAACTTCAAAGCTTCATAGTTCAAAGCACATGACATTTTCATTCCCATATGATCAGACTACAGTGAGGAAGAGTGAGGAGCCCATCTTGACTTTACTAGAAGTCTTGCCATGAAATAACATGTGCATTTAAAGAGAGGAAGGTTAAGCTCTTATTTCTAAAGTGATGCTAATCCTATCTGTATGCTCCTTTTACAGCTAATTCAAAACCTCTTTTATGATGCTTCTGGCCAATTTTATTATTTAACAGGAGGTAGGAAAGTGTTTGTTTTATTTATTTACACTTTCTAAGCTCCTTTGTTTTGGTGGTTAAAAAAAAGGTAATAGGACTTAAAAGGGGAGGCTTCTAAGAGCCATAACATGTAAGATACCAGGAAACTTGTAGTTAAATTCTTAGGGAAGCCAATCTCTTTATCGCTAAATACAAAATTTCATCTAGATCAAGGATGCCTTTGTATTTAAAATTGTCTCTTTGGTGCCTAACTCTGGTCCCTTGAAGCCTATTGTCAATGTGATTGAAGTTTACTGTACTCTTTTGAGTACAATAGTTGCTCCGGGACATCTTGTTTTTAGATGGGTTTAACTCATGTTGGTTACCATTGGCAAAGTCTTCAAATAATGTTTTATCTTGCTTTGAGGCAGAGAATACCTTCTCAGGGTCCTGTATATTTCCATCACCTTGGTGGTCAGTCTTATCCAAGACAGCCTTGTGATTTGTCTTACGATTAGAAGATGTGGTAGAGTCTTTTTGAGTCTCTGTCAGTACCTGAAAGAGGGGAATTATTTATAACAAGTGTTTAATAAGAAACCTAAGACTTATCCATTTGTATTTACACAAGATGCAGTAAGATGAGAAGAGGCTGTGAGCTCATATTTACTCTAGACTTTACAGTGAGTACTTCCCTGCATGTCACTGAAGTTAGTATGGGTTACGCTAATGCAAGAACAAGAATAATACTCAATACTCTATAAGCACTAATTTTGATTTTTAGAACAATTCTCCAGGGCTATTTAACACACAACTTTCTGATCCTAGCAAAAACATATATTTTTATTTGGGGAGATTACATCGATCTAGTAATGTAACTCTCACTTGTTCAGTTTAGTGGTTGAAGTTCAACTGATGAGTTATTTCAACTTGATGCATTGTCTTGTAGATACGTGTATGTGGATACCAGGTGTAGGATAGGACAATGCTTATGAATGTTTGAACAAGATCTAAGGAAGTTTGAATTTCCGCAGTAGTGTGGTGCTTTATGGGAAAGAGTAATACTTTAAGCCCATGTAAACAATCACAGTATCATTATATATTTTCTCTGATTTTCAAGATGATTTATTGTTATTTCCTCCATCATGTTTTAGGATTAAGTTTTTTTAAAAAATTATGTCTATTTCTGTGCTCAGAGACATCACCATACTAAATGGAAATATGTCTATGTCTACCTTCCGATATGTTCGCCGTAACAAGGGCCATTTGTGTGTGCTTGAACAAATAGACCTAAAACACTTATCAATTCCTTATAGAAAGAATGCACATTCAAGACATTTGTAGTGCAGAACCACTGCGATTTGTCTAAGGGAATGTTATCATACACATTCAATTCCCTATATACAATTTAACTAACATGAAATATAAAGACAATTAATTTAAAAGCCCAAAATGCGATTTTCTGATAAAAATTGTAATAGTATTTTTTATTCATATGCTATCTTGATTTGTATTGAAAATTCTTCTAAAGAGATGGTGTCTACAAGAGGAATTAATGGAGCTTTAATTAGGAGTGAAAACATTTTAAAACATTAACTATAATAAATAAAAATATCATGTTAATGGTTCCTGTTGAGTGTGGGCTGGAAGCCAGCACAGCTCCAGTGTAAAAAAGAAACCTGTGATGGAGACATAGGAAAGTCAGAAAAACAGCAGTATGTGAGCTATGGGTAAAGGTCTAACTAGAGACATGAGGGCGTTAAGAGGAGAGAAGAGAGAAGACTGTGATGTCCATGTTGTCATTGCCTGGGAGGATTGGCAAAATGGAGTACAACAGCCTGGAGCTCATGCAGACACAGACTCAGCTCCAGTACCTACTGCTCAGCTGCAGGATTTCTCCTGGCTCTATGATATGAGGAAAGGTTCAGATTCTAGACTGGACAACTTAAAAGAACCACTGTAGGCCATGATGCCCCTTTTGATTGCTCTACCTGGTTGTCAGCCTGACTATATCTGTAATGAACAACAATCCAGACATGGAAGGCACGCCTATCATCTAGATCTTGAGAATGGAAAACACAGGTTTCTGACCTGGATCTTGACATGGGGGTCTTGAAACACAATGGCCATGAATGTCTTAGGGACAGGCAAGGTAGTACTTGAAGCAGGCAGATCTCTAAATTCAAGGTCCGACTGGGACAAAGCAAATTCCAAACCATTTAATCTTTTAAGTACACACCATTAATCTGGGCCAAACCTTCTGCTGGAAAACTATAGAAGGACATTGGAAGAAGGAAGACTCACTCTAGGCTGCCTGCTTACACTTACTTATGAGCATATGTTGGAACCTACTTCTTCAGGATTTCAGCTTATACAGAAGACCAGCTGAAACAACTAGCCCTGTGGAATTGAGCAACTACTATTGATGTCTGCAGTGTGTGTTTCCACCGAAGTCCATGTGAATGGCTGGCCACTATCAAGACTGTTATCTGAAGCCATAATATTTATAGGAGAGCTGGATCACTATGCAGCAGCCCACAGCACAGAGGTATAGGCTGTTGCATAAGAGACAGAAAGCTGGCTCCATGCCCCTATGCTACCTCTGATGGCTTCTAGCTTAGATGGAGGCAGAGATTCATCTGTCCTTTAGTGCTGGGTGAGTAGGAGTTTGACCATTCTCCATTGAATATATGGACCATATAAAGTGGAATTTTTTTCTTTGAGGGGAGCATTGATGGGGAGATCATGGGGAAACGGGCAACCATGGGAATTCTGAGAGGTGAGCATGATGGGCGTCATGATATGAGATTCCCAAACAATCAAAGAAAAATAAAAGTAAATACATGATCAAACCAATAACTAGAAGCTAAAAGGATCATGAAAAAGAGTTTAGTATGAGTGAATAACATGTCATCACATTTGATTAGGAACCAGGTGTATGGTACAGCAGAAGAAATGGTCATACATCTCTTGAGAATTAGGCACACTTCACATGCTTTAGTGATTACCAGAACATTTTGGCTGTTGGTCCTTATATTCTATTTTATTTTAGGATGGGTCCTTCTTTGAATGCTGGATTCTTCTACTCTTTTACATTTCAAAGTAGAATAATTGAAACTGAAGATAAGCTCAATAGATGAATTCAACTCTTAATTCTTTACTCACTGACATGTCTCTCAAGCCCCATAATGTGTTAATTTGATGCCTAGTAAGTGTCATATACTTGTAGCAAATCTGACTCGTCAAGTCTCCACTTCCCTCATGGCATTCGTGGGTATTATAGCTATAAATGCTAGAGTGAAATCTTTTTCTGTATCTCTGTAGCCCTGTTATATGCTCCAAGACCAAATGAGAATACTGTAACCCAGTATATTATACGGATTTCTGTATTCTTATGTAACGTACTATTTTTAAAATAGGTAGTTTTGAGATAAATAGTTATGTAACACTCACACTTTCTTCAGTGTGTATTGATGGCAGCAGCAGAGTTATGAGAAATAACGTCACTCGTAAAGGAGCCATAGCTGACACTAAGCAAAGAAAAAGTCTTGATTAAATTAAGACATGTATAGGACTCAGAAGTAAGAAACACATTGATAGAATATATACCAAAGCAACTCTGGTTAATAAATTATTTAATAAAACATGTGGAGTTGATATGTGAGGTTGATGTAATTTCATTTTGCCTACCTTGTCTCTAATTAATAAGCTAAAGGACCTGACTGCTATCACTGACGGACCTGCAAAGGATAGAAAATTCCTAGTTTCTTTCTAAGAATGGAAAAAATGGACTAAGGAAGTCCATTTCCTTATCCTCAGAAGGAAATGTGGGGGAAAAACATTCAGTTCTTTTTTTGTTTGTTGGTTGGTTTGTATTTTGCTGTGTACCATCTCTTGTTTTGCTATAGCCTGTTCTCAGTTTATATCTGTGCTGGATAAAAATCTGGGTTCCAGTGTTGTGATTATACAGATATAAAACAAACCTTAGGAGTTAGGCATTTTATGAAGAGCAATTTCAAGGTCAACCAATATTTTCCCTTCCACTTGAGTTTGTTTTCACTTTTCCTCTTCAATAAGAAAATACAAACACAGTGAATTGCATATCTCGTCTATTTAAACTCCATCTTTAGTTAGATGTGTCATTTCCTTTCTCAGTCTGGTTTAAACACCAATACTTAATGCACATAATATCCCTTCTCAATTAGTCACAATGTCCTCCATCCTTTAGATGCTGCTAAAGGCCACTTAATGACACATTCTCCTATCTTTTGAACACATAAATGACATACTTTGGATATTAAAGGTGTATTATTTCATTTTGTACTCTCTATATACATTAGAAGTTCTCAAAAAAAACTTTTAAATATTCTCAAAATTTTTACAATGATAATGGAGGGCCATTATCAGCATCAACCTACTATACTTTACATAGTTTATATCATTCCCTTCCCTTTTCTTCCTTCAAGTCCTCCCAGGTGCTCTGTAATTCTCTCCTTCAATTTACTGACTGCTTTTTCATTGCCATTTATGACCAAAATTTGAGATAAAACAAACATACCCACAGGGAACTGCAAGGTCTTATTTCCTTGTCTTCCTTCATAGTCACCAATCACTGCCCAGGATCTAGAAAACACCCAGGTCTGACTGCATCACCCTGAATTCACTGCCAATAACTTCCTGAGTGCTACTCTTTATTCTTATTCATGGTGGGTCAGTAAAGTTCAAATTGGAAACAACACTTTTTATCCACATGACACGTAGAGTCTAAATTTAGGCAAAAAGTGGCCTCGCTGTTTTAATCATAGGCAGATGAAGAAATGCATTTGATTTGAATAATCCAGTCATCAGGCTCCTGTGTTCCTCTAAATAACTTCACTTGACCATTTTTGTTTATTCAACTTTGCCTGTGAGTCCTTCAATTTCTCTGATGTGTCACTAGTCACTGTAATCTTAAAGTTGTAAATACTGTCATCTTTCCATGGAACTTGTTCTCACAATCAACAGCTTTGGCTTAAATATCTTTTTTGTTAAACTTATTCATTATACATCTGGCTCAAGTGCCCCTCCTGGTATCCCTCTCTCACAGCCCTTCCCTGCTTCCCTCTCCCCTTCTTCTCTGGGCTGTTAGGGGCCTCCCTGGGTAACCCCTTTCCTCCACCATGGCTCATCAAGTCTCTGGGATGCTAAACATTTCCTCTCTCACTGAGGCCAGAGAAGGCAGCTCATTTAATAAAACACACTTTAAGTTCAGGAAATACCTACCTTTTTGATAGGCTTTGATATTAGGTTGTTCCTGTTGCAGGCTCCTGTGCCCTTCTCTGTGCTTTTGAGAGTTTTCTGCTTTATTGGTTAGAGGGCGGAGCTTGTAATGTTTGAGGCTTGGTGTTGCACTGCTTCATTGGTTAGTGTTCCTAGTAGTGATTTTTGACTGCAGAGTATCTTTTGTGTTGTGCTTCTATCTCAGAATATTTAACTGAGTGACGTGGGATAGCACCTTTGAATAATTTCGCAGCGCGTGCTTGGTGGGTCAGTTATCCACTATATAATTTTGCTGTATTTTTCTCCAGTGGATTTTGTTTTTCCTCCTTTAAAGCAAAATCTGTGGAGAGAATTCCCCACTTGTCCACTCTTTTGGTCTAGCACTCTGGTCACAGTTTGCTTTTTTCCATTGTAGCTGTATTAAGCAATGCTTGTGTATTAACCTAGCTTTTCGTATTCTGCTTTTCACTGCAATTTACTCCAATTTCTTTATGAAGGCAGTTAGGGCTATGAATTTTAATCTTAACACAACTTTTGTTGTGCCCCATGATTTTGGATATAGTGTGGATTATTTTCATTGCATTCTAGGAATCATTATTCATTTCTGCCTTGACCCAGTAGTCACTCAGTAGAACGTTGTTAAGTTTCTAACAGTTTCTAGGCTTTCTGTTGTCTCTGTTGTTGAAATACTGCTTTAATCTGTAGTGGACATATAAGATACAGGGGATTACCTGTATTTTCTTGTACCTGTTGATCCTTGCTTTGCAACCAAGTATGTGGTCAAATTTGAAGAATCTTCCATGTGGTCCTGAAAAAGAAGATATTTTGTTGTTATTCACGTAAAATGTTCTGTTAATATTTGTTAGGTCCATTTTGTTCATAATATTTGCTAGCTCCAGTCCTTATCTCTATTGTTCTTGTCTGGATATCCTGTCTATTGGTGAAAGTGGAATACTGAAGCCTCCAACTGTCAATGTATGTGTTTTAATGGGTGATTTAAGATTTAGTAGTGGAATTTTCCATCTTGTACTTTCTGTATGACTGAATGAATGCATAAACATTGTTTAAATTTGACTGTATCCTGAAATATATTGTCTTTTCTGTTTATGATACTTGAAAGTTTTGCTGGGTATAGTAGTTTGTACTGGCATCTCTAATTTTGTTTCTCTTTTCCTCGATACTTTAAGGGGTTTATTTATTTTATATTTAAGTAGTTCCATCATCTTCATAAGTAGGTTTTGTGGTCTTTGTCTTGTATTTCAACTGTCTGAAAAAACTAAGAGCTTGCCATACTTGTATAGCTGGGATTTAATGGTAGCTAATTCTGACTGATCACATTAGCCTTTGTTAATTTTATTTTTGTAATGGCATCTAGAGCACAAGTCTTGTGATAAACAAAGGACTAGGTTCTGGATTCTGAATTTGGTTTTGTTTGGGTTTTTTCTTTGTTTGTTTTGGGTTGGGGGGCATTTTGTTCATTTATTTGTGACAGAGACTATGGAAACAACAAAAAATGAGTGCTGGAGTGGGTAATAAAATATAAAACGTCTAGAAAATAGATAATGGGAAAATGGAGTGACTTCAAAACACACCACCTAGGCCTTCCTAGTCAGTACACCCAAATGGAAACCAAGAGTTTGGAAGCTAGAGACTATGGAGAAAACTATTATGCAAGTCACCACACAGTGTAGAAAATGATACATATAAAATATAAACAGTATGTATGTGCATATATATTTAATAAAGTTATATTACATGAAGTTATGGTGCTCCTAACAAGAGCCAACAAGTGTCTAAGGATAATGTCAGTGTCAGTCATGGAAAAACTTCCTTTGGTCTCTTGTTTGGACCAATAGAGTTATCTCCAAAAAAAAAATGTAGGCTTTTCTCATTGCATGGATGAGATTTAGATATGGAAAAGATCTCATATTTCTGAAGACGTCAGGTTGTTGGTACACAGAACTTGATGCGCTTAATCTGGAACTAATCCTGGTAGCCTCTCTGAGGATTCTGCCTTTCTCATTGTATAAGAAAGTGATATGCAAGCTGCCATGTGAGGAAAAATAATCAGTTGGGCTATCCAACTCCATAGCCACAATAAACCACAATAGCTGATAAACCACAATAACAATTGGTTCAGGAAGTTATGCACAACAATCTAATACTGACAATATTATATTGGGATTAAGCATCGTAACTGGTTAATTATGGCTATCTAATTGGCCATAAGATACAGTTCACGGGAGGCAAGTTCTGTACCCTAGTCAACCTCTCATGGTTCTAGAGATCATAGACCCTAGATCAGAACATAGAACTACCATTATTCTTCTAACATAAAATAATTGTATTCTAAATGATTATCTTCATATTCATTGAGAAATATAGTATCATCCCTGATCAAAGCTGAAAATTGCTGCAAAAGATCATGAGATTATTACAGAGACCCAAAACTGACGGAAATGTAGAGAACAAACCATCAGGTGCCTAAACCTAATTGATACATTTTTAAATAGAACACCTCGTTAAATATAAGGTTCATGCAATAATCACAGAAAGTGGAAAGAAGACTGTAAGAACCAGAAGAAATAAACATTTCTTGCTCTAGAGATGATAGAAGAATGCCAGTCACAAAATCTCACCCATATGAATTCCAGAACAAGATCTCGACAATTGTACCACATATTGTCATGGTAACACAGATTGGAGACATGGCTGCTGAGGGAGAATAGCTATCCTCCAATGTGGAGATCCTGCATATGTTGTTCACTCTCAAGTGGTCAGCCATAGACACAGGTTCATAGCATCAATGCTAAGTAGACTCAGTAAGTTGTATATTCATATATTCATTGAGAAGAGGAGATGTTTATGAATTTTGGAGAAAGTGGACGAAAGAAGTTATGTATATACAGTGCTTATATGTGAAGTTCCCACAAAAAAAAAAAACATTTTAAAGTAACAGCAAACAAATCAGTCTAACCCAATGTGCTTGACCAACATAACAGAAATACCCCATACAAAACTCTGGCTAACCAATTTCAAGAACATATTTTAAAAACTAAATATTAAACTATTATCCAATTTCTTTCAGTTCAAAGAAGCAAGGTTGTTTCAGTATGTCAGAACTAATGGACGTAATAAGGCTGTGATAGTTAATGTTAATTCTCAGCTTGTCGGATCTAGAATCACCCAGGTGATGGGCCTTTCGTGGGATTATTTTGACTACATTAGTTGATGTGGCAAATCCATTTTGATTATATATATATATATTATAGTTTAATGTATTTTAGTAGCGAACTTACAGGAACAGCACAGAAGCCAGACAACATTAAAAACATGTACTTGCATGTAGGACAACTTAGTTAGAAAAGTATAGTGATGGATGGAATCTACTGTGTGATAAAAATGCTACAAACACCAGTTAGTTGCCATCGATAAGTAATTTACTTATTTTTAAAAAATCCAAATGCTGGCATTGTCCAGAAAATTTTAACAGGTTTATTTATAATTGTTATAAAGTTGAACTGTTGAAATACGTTCACTGAAACATTTTGCTTGCATTAATCCTTTACATCTTGCATTTATATTAAAAATTCACACACAAATGAACGTGGAGAAACTGCCAATACCCGATTCTGTCCCCTATGTTTCCACTCGCAATCATATACTTAGGTACCTTTGACCCCATGGAAAAAAATATCTAACATTCAGAACTACTGATAACAGGAAGAAGAGGAAAAAAAATTTTTTTTTGAGAATGAAATGTTTCCCCTCATAGTGGACTCTTAAGCACGCTCTCCGCATATGCGGCGAGCTAGCTGGATATCTTTTGGCATAATTGTTACACGTTTGGCATGGATAGCACACAGGTTGGTATCTTCAAAAAGGCCAACCATATAGGCCTCACTTGCCTTCTGCAAAGCCCCAATAACTGCACTCTGGAAGCGCAGATCTGTTTTGAAGTCCTGAGCAATTTCTCGCACCAGACATTGAAAGGGGAGCTTGTGAATCAGAAGTTCAGTGGACTGATAGCGCCTGATTTCACGGATTGCCACAGTACCAGGCCTGTAACGATGAGGTTTCTTCACCCCTCCAGTAGAGGGCGCACTCTTGCGAGCAGCTTTTGTGGCCAGTTGTTTCCTGAGTGCTTTACCACCGGTGGATCTGTGGGCAGTCTGCTTTGTACGAGCCATGGTGTGGGCACTTCCTTACTTACCCCCCTTCTCTTTCGGGTGGAGCTCTGCAAGCAAGAGGTGGCGCTGGAGTTAGAGAGTGGGGGCGGCCCCATTTTGATTATAAAAGGGCAGGTTCCATTATTTTTCCATGGGCAAGGTATACTGGTCCAAATAAAATGGAAAAAGCAAGCTTAAAGAAGCCTGCATTAGTACACCCATTTTCACTTAGTCTATGTATTATATCCAGTATCTTGAACTTTCTTTCTACTTAACAAGGAGCGTTTATAAAAGAATTTTTAAAATATTGAACCAGGAAACCATGTGCAAGTCAATGATTCATGTTGTTATAGGCTATTATGGAAGCTTCTGCTGAAGTGACATCAATGACTCCAGAATGAGAGACATTGAAGGCTTCTGCAGCAAACTCTTCCACTCACCCCAAGAAACAGTCTAAACAGGAAGACATTGAAGAGAGCCCTAACAAAGATCTTAATTATTAGGTTAAAAAAAATCTCAGAAAAACATACTTGATTATCAGGTGTTCGCTAGACTATATCTCTCATGTAAGATACTAGTTTAAAAAGATGAAAGGATACAAATTACATTATAGGGAAAAACATAATATACATTATGATAAATGACTGTTACCTGGAACATGTGATTAACTTCATATACTATGGAAATTAAGGCAGGTAGATAGCACAGTAGGTAAAAGTGTTTGGTTATGTGTAACAGTGATGACGTGTTTTTAAATGCTCAGAATTCACATAAAGGGAGATTCAGCAGTATGAGCATCTATAACCACAGTGTGCCCCATGGGTGACATGGACAAGCATAAAAAGACATTCAAAGAAAAGACAACAGAATCCCTAACAACAATATTTAAACATTTATTACACTTACAATTAAGAGAAATCTTCACTCTTCATCAAGGATGCTTTTCTTTGCACAGAATATACGACAAACAATACCACAACCAACCAAGATGTAAAGTTGTGGAGTCCAGTCCCCATGTAAGGCTCATAAAATATTACTTAGAAAAAATATCATAGGGAATTAAAATTAAAAGACAGAAATAAAATTGTATCCATGTTTGCATGTACAAATTCCAAATAGGAAAAAGCTTAATGCCGTGACAAATGTAGTGTAATTTTAAGCCTAATCAATTGATGATGGCGTGCCAAGACACACAGCTATTAGACATACCTTTTGACAATCTCTAATAAAACCTAGAAATGTGGTATTAACATATGATCCAGTAAGCACATTGCTTTGACTATACCCAAGGAATTTTAATATCATTTCCTCACTAAAGCTTCTATATGGATATTTGTAATATCTTGGCTCATGATGGAAAAAAGACTGACTTAAATGTGTCACAACAAGGATATTAATCCCATGGGTATGGCCCTCATGCCTCACTGGACAATGACAGGGGGACCGGAGCCATTACAAGGTCCCCTTCAAGTACTGGAGGTCAGGCCTCTATCCCTGCCTTCAGAAGATTAGAATTGCCACAGCCCTTCTATACTTAGAGAAGGGAGGAGATGTCAGGGGCAGCCCTGCTTACACACTGAAGGCCTAAAATCACCCATAGGCCTAAAATCAGCAATAGGCCTGTCATACATGTATACTAACACCAAGTCTTGGGTCTCAGTGGAAAAACATTGAAACAGATGACTATAAGCTAATGTAAACAGGCAGCTTTTGTGGAAATTTACAAGCCCGAGTAGTCATAGACCTTGTAAATAGGTAGCCTTGGCAGATAATACCAATTTAGATAAGGACAAGTGAGCCATAGGGAGAGTTATAGTGACTTGTCCCCTGAAACTTCACCCAGCCAATACCCGGTTCTGAAAGATATCTGTATTCCCCCTGAACACCCACACTCCAGTGTCATTCCCTTCCCCACATCCTGCCTTTCTGTGTTTATAACCCCTGTGTGAATGAATTACGATTTGAGAAAAAAATCAATTATTTAAAAAAAAAGAATATTAATCCCAAAAATTTGAAAGCCCTTGATATCAATAAGAAACTGCAGGTATTAAGTAGAAACTTTTCTTAAAACCATGAAAAGATAGCTAAAATGTGTGAGATATTATCAGTGAAAAAAATAAAGAAGAGATTAGACTTGCAGTTTTGGCTTCCTGGAGAAAGTTTTCCAGTTCATGGAGAAGAATTGAGTACCTCAACTGAACTTCCTGAGCTCCTAGGAGAAGACATACCAAACCAAATGTTTTCAGCTCACATCAAAGTAACAAGTCTTTCAGTTTTGTCATCTCTCCAGAACATAGCTTTCACTCTTTACAGTGTACATTCATGTTCCTGCACCTGTAGTTTCAACATGAGCTCATATTAGTTTGAGGATTTCCAGCTAGACTACCACGTTATCTATTATATTCTTTATAAAAGTAGGAAAATACTCGAAAGTAAAGTTAGTAGAAAGATACAGCAAGCGTTTATTTTTTCACCCATCTACATTGTACAATAATACACCAATAATCATATATATATATAATTTTTGTATGTGCATAGAAAATATATAGTCATATTCAAAGAGAAGTAAAAATTGTGTCAACTGCTAACAGGACAAAACACACTGTAAGTAAGGTTAGCATGTTGTAGCCAAAGGTTAATTACAACATTTAAATGATTTCCTTAAAATAATTTTTTTAAAGTAAATATTTCAAATATACAATTATAACCTGTGGTTCAAAAAATTAATAAATCTATGAAAACCATTATAAAGAAATCTACCCATAATTGTATTAGACAATATGACAATACTCACAAATATCTTCCTTAAACAAGCATTGAATTCTGGTTTGCTTGGTATGTTTTTAACTCTGTGTGTATGGGGGGGTTGTAAAATATCACAATTCAGACTAATAATTTTGTATTTTTTGTTTGTGTTTTTTGATTCGTATTATTTTAAGTGGAGTCTTTTTTATATAGATCAGGGTGACCCTGAAATCCTATTTCAGCTTATTAAATGATAAGACTACAGGTGTAAAATATTATCCCTTAGTAATTTATTTCCAATAAAACACATTTAAGTAATATAATATCTTTATTTTTATTTTAAGTTGAGTCTGAGAAAATATGGTTTCAAGCATCCCATGTTCAAGAGGGACTATCATCCTACTGACAACCACTAAAAAAATAAAAATAATTCTACAACTGTTGCTGTCAAGATAAAATTGTGCTTCTTCTGCCTCCTGCCTAAGGTTAATAATCCTTTAGCAAAGTATGAGTGCTACCTCCTTGGTCTTCACCACCTGTAAACTGTACAGTGCCAATCTGACAGCAAAGATATGACCACTTGTGTGCTAATAGTATTATAGCTATGTGTGTGCTAGCTGTTATAGGATGGTACTTAAGTCCCATGCCATAGGATACAATTCATTCTTCTTAGTGTAAACTCAGTAAAAACTCATGCTTGAAGGGATATTAAGCCATAGCAGGAAGCACAGTGTTACTATGTAGGAAAGATTACCTGCCCCTGATGCATTTTTTTTATATTTACATTCTTGACAGTCGAATATGTGAGCATGTATTCTTCTCATCACCTTACCTTTGCAATAAAACCAGAGAATTATATTTGTTTATTGATGAAATGAATGGTGACTGAATGAACTATTCAGAGAAAATGACTTAACTAGTTAGACCCTGACCTTAACAAGACATTTGTACCATCTCCTCCAAGCACAGATAGCACTGTGGAAAGGCAGGAAAAACAAAACAAAAAAATTATAAGAACCAGAAATCAGGAGAAGCACTTCAAAGACTATTCTGGTCATACATAGACATTGCAGTTGTGACTCAAAGCAGGTGAGGTTACCTTCAGTGGGCCTGTAGAAGAATGGGTGGGTCATTGTTCAGTCATGTATAAAACATGGGTGCTAATACCCTCTGTGCCCCCTGCTAATGTTTTGCCTAATGGTGTATTCTGAGGGAAGAAGAGTCTTTAGTAGATGACTAATATATGAACCCAAAAGGATGTAATGGAAAGTTCCAAACCATCAGTCTCATAGATTCACTAGTTTTGGCCAGTGTGTAATAAAACGTAAGAATTTGAATATAAGAAAGGTAGTCGTATGGAAAGTAGGATCTGACTCACAGCTTAAGATGGAAATAGACAAGGGTAGTAGGCATGAGACCAAGTAGAATGCATAATATATATGTATGACTTGTCAAAAACACATGTAAAAAAAACCTAAAGAAATAGGTAGGAACAACAGAAACTTGTAATTTCAGAAATTAAGCAAAATATAAAATGTATTAAAATAAAGGTAGTAAATAGTAAGTCATATTTCTTAGTTATTTTTAACAAGGTATAATATAAAAAGTTAAAGAACCATCATATTGAAGTTAGACATGCCAAGCAACCTAAAAAATAAAAGAGCCCGCAAAGACACAAAGAATCATATTACACATTCAGAAGTAAGAGTAAACTACTCTTACATTACTTGTAAGAGTATTTTATTGAAAGCTATAATATATATGCAGACAGAGATCTGGTGCAAACAAATGAAGACCCAGTGATTACTACTTAAATCTCTGTGAGTTCATACGAACCTTGGTCCTTTGAAAGAGAAGAACTTGTTCTCATGCCCTCCATCTCCTCTGTATCATGTCTTGATTAGAGTTTAGCTGCTGTGAAGAAACACCAAGACCAAGGCAACTGTGTATGATAAAGGACAGCATTTAGTTAGAGCTCCCTTACAAGTTCAGAGCTTCAAGAATACATGAAGCTGGAGGAGCTAAGAGTTTTGCATCTTCATCCAAAGGCATATAGGGGAAGACTAGCTTTCAGGCAGCTAAGACGGGGGTCTTAAAGCCAATGTCCATAATGACTTCCTCCAACAAGACCATACCACCAAATATTGCCACTCCCTGGGCCAAGTTTACTCAAACCATCAGTGTCTCCTGAACTGTCTCTCTCTCCCCTGCTGAACGATTTCCTATGCACTGAGGGAGGTATCTGATGGAAACATCTCATTCTGAGCTGTATATTCCAAAACTGTTATTTATATGTAGTATCTGGCTGAGGGTGCGGTATTTGTTCCCAACTTATGCTACAAGAAGAAGCCTCTCTTATGATGATGGTGGCTGGATAAGACATCAAACTATAAGAAAAGCATTTTGCTCTTACTTTCTTTTTTCAACTAGTAATATGTAGATTTACCCTAGGTCCTGTGCTATCTAGACTTTTTCTCTGGCTTCTTTATACTGTGGTATTTTGATTTGGTCACTTCACTTCAATATATGTTTGTGTGTACAATGCATTAAATATTTTAACCAATGACTTGAAGCCCATAAAAAAGATAGTAAAGAAAGCTACAATAATTAATCTTTTGTAAATTTACTCAGCCTACAATTCCAGGTACTTCAGAGACTGAGGGAGTGTGGGCCTAATCATGAGCTAAAAACATCAGTCATCTTCAAACTGTCGGATTTTCTTTAAAATGCTACAGAAGAGCATGGGTTCAGAAAAAAAAAAGCATTAACTCATGAAAAATAAAGATACTAAAAAGCAATTCAAAGAATCTAGAGATTAAGATATGGTAATAGAATAAATCATGGTATCTTCAATCAAATTACAGAAGGAAAACAGTGAGTTGAAAATTTGATGAAATACAAATAAAATGGAAAATGCTTTGAATTCTAATGTCAATGGCAACAAACATGCGAGCTAAAGTGAGCTCATATAATATGCTACCAGTGAAGAAGTCTTATGAATTTTTATGTAAGGTTTGCCAAATCTCTTTTAAATCCAGGAAATGCTAAAATAATAATGATATTTTCAAATGAAACCATAATGTTAATAGTTTTTTATACTTAAGTGAGAACATTTTACTGATTTTCTGCATAATATATTAAATTATTTATCAGAGTTTTCTAAAAGATCCAACTTCTTCAGCTGAGTTACTGTTTTTATTTACTCATGGACATTTTATATTATGACAATGACCTGTCAAATATGAATCAAATGTCTATGAAGTATTCAGATTTCTTAATAATACCAGGAATTAGTAATGCTGTATTTCAAGAACTATGTGTTGATATAGATGATAGAATAGAGGCAAGCAATACTCTATTAAACTATCACAAATCAGAAAAAAAGGAAACAAAAAATCCATGTAATGAAAATCATTATATTGAATCAAATGTAGAAGTATTGAAAAACTCCCTAGTAAGAGGCACAGCAGGTGATACCAGGAGCATCCTAGTTAGCTATATTTGAAAATCAACTCATTTGTTCTTAAGCTTAAGTATTCCACCAAAGAGTCTGGACATACTTTATAAAATGTCTTGTTGGGGCATGCATTTGCTCCCTAAATGCCTGCTGGAATATTTGCTGACAATTAGTCTATCCCCTTGTTGCTTTTGAGCACGACTTTGTTCAGGGAGGTCAAGATGTAGGCAATTTTGACGCGCATTTCTTACATCAGCAAGGTCTTCAAACAATGTTCAGTCTTGATACAAGGAACAGAGCATCCCTTTCAAGGCCTATATGAAGTTGCACTCAATTTGATAGTCATGTTCGAGTTAGCTTTGTGGTTTGTCTTGTAATCAGCAGATATGGTGGGTTCTTTTTGAGTCTGTGTCAGAATCTGAAGTAGAGAAAATTGTTTATACCAGGTTTAGAGTAAGAACATAAGACCTATTCAAGGATTTATTTAATTTCATTTTTCAGTTCAGTACTTATAGACTACCACATTAATGTATGGCAGTTTCCTGTCTATGTCTATGCCTATCTTCTGTTTTATGTTTCAGAAACAAGAACCATTATTATGTGTTTGGATAAATAGATCTGACAAAGTTAGGAATACATGGTAGAAAGAATTCAAAAGCTACACATTTTATCTAAGACAAGGTTGCTATATACCTTCAATTTCCTTTATAAAATTAAATTCAAACTAAATAGATAGATAATACAGTTCAAAGTTCAAAAATGAGTTTTCTTAGAGAAGGTAATCATAATTTTTTACTTATATTCATTTTTATTTTGTGTATAAAACTTCTTTTGAAGAAATGAGTTTTCCATTGAGTTCCAGTGCAGCTTTCATTAGGAGGGCAGACATTTTGGTTATTTTTCATAAATATTGAAAATAATATATAACATGAAGCAACATAAGAGTTCCTTTTGAGGGAAGGTTGTTAGTACTCCAAGGGTCACTACAAGGAACAAACAAGCAATGAAGATGTAGGGAGGATAGGAAAACAAAGTAGGGAGAGAGCTAGGGAAAGAGGTGGACCTGGAGTTGTGGAGAAAGTTGATAGAAAGACTGAGGTCTACATGCTGTCTTTGGTCAGACGGTTTGTCACAAGAGGTGGGCAAGATGATATAAATGAACCTGGATCTCATGGAGACACAGATTCAGCTTCAGAACCTGCACTCTGCTGGGGAGTCCTTGTAGATTTTCACAAATAGAAAAGGTCCCTTCCTGTGTTGGACCACCTCAAAGGACCATTGTCATGCAAAATGCTACTGGAGTCTATGTCATTAGTGGTCCATGCTTCTTCCCTAGACCTCAATGAAGCCTGAGATTCATGTGGATGTTTGCCATCTGTGCAGCTGCCTGATGCATCAGTAATGTCTCAGGCTTAGTCGCCTTGAGGAAACATGCTGACGTTAATGGCATGTGTAATGACCTATATATTGAGATTCATGGTCTGTGCAACTGCTGAGTGACATGCTTGATTCAGTGGTTCTGATCTAGCCAAGTGCTAAAGATGATGTTGATGTCTCCAGCCTGTGTTACCATCAAAGCCCATATAGATGCCCATGGTCAGGGTTGCTGCTTGAAGCCCTGTTAATGTCTGTAGGAGATTTGGCCATACCTATAACTAGTCAATAACTATAAGGTACAAACAGGGGATTGGCAAGGAAGAGCTGACTCTACTCATGTTACCTGACAATTTTCCTTAATTGAATTCTGACTTGGATATTGGCAGTAAAAAACAGTGGTGGGAGGTCCACTATGAATTTAACCATGCTCCACTGAATAATCTCTATGTATCTATGTATCTATGTATGTATCTATGTATGTATCTATGTATGTATCTATGTATATCTATCTATCTCTCTCTCTATCTATCTATCTATCTATCTATCTATCTATCTATCAATCATCTATCTGTATAATAATGGCCACTTTTTCTGTTTTGGGGGACGTATTAGGGACAAGTGGGGACAAATAGGGCATATATGTGAGATATGGGACTGGGATGTGAGTGTGATATGTGGATATTAGATGAGAATCAATAAATAAAAACTGGAAAATCATAAAAATAATTCACTATGAATGAACAGTATGTCATCAAACTTGATTAGGAACGCTATTCATGCTTCAGATGAATGTGGAATTATTTGGGACTGAGGCAGACATCACATGCTGTAGAGGTTAACAGATAAGCTTTTCCGTTGCTCCTCATATTCAGATATATTTGAGATAAGGTCTTTTGTTCATTGATGTATTCTTCAACCTCTACCTCACATTTCCCAATGGTATAGTTGGAACGGATGACAGGCTTTATATCTGAACTCAATATTTAAAACTCTATTCATTGAATTGTATGTTAAGCCTTTAATGTGCACCTTTCTTGTCTCTTAAATGCCATATATTTGTAGTATGTCTTCCCCTTCAAGTGTCTATTTTCCACATGTCAGTAATTGGTATTATAACTACCAGTGGTGGAGAGTGGAACCTTATTCTATATTTTCCTAGCACTGTTTTTGTTCTCTAAGACTCCAATGAGAATGCTGTGACTTATCATACTATAAAGATATCTGTATTCTTATATAGAGTACCACTTTAAAAAGTTATCAGGTATATTTGACATATTTATCCATATAACACTTACCCATCTTTCAGTGAGTATGGATGGCAGTAGCAGATTTATGAGAAATAGCATCACTGGTAAAGAAACCATGGCTGAAAGTAAACAGAGAAATGTTCTTGGTTGAATCCTGAAGTGCATCGGCCACAGAGGTAAACAACACATTGAGAGTATATAAATCAAAGCAACTCTGGCTGACAAATTCATTACAAATTAAGGGAAGAGTTGCATTATGGGGATTCCTGTAGTTTTATTGTGTCAACCATGTCTCTAATTGGCAGGACACATAACCAAAAGGCTTGACTGATGTCTACAGATCTTTATGGTATGGCAGGTTACAGTATTCTCATTGGGTTCTTGATTTGTACCTACAAAGATTAGAGGATTCATAGCTTCTTTCTACATAGGTCAATTCCTCTGTCTGGAAAGGCAAATGGGAAATAAAGATCCCCTTTCATTTTTTTTCTGTGTACCATAGCTTATATTTTGCTCTTCACTGTTTATAGCATTGGTCTCTACTGGACATGTATCAGGGTGATAGAATTATGATTTTACAGATATCATGGTTGAAACACCTTAGAAGTGTCATTTCCTGAAGAGCAATTGCAAGTTTTTTTTCTTTTTTTATTGGATGTTTTATTTACATTTCATATGTTATCCCCTTACCTCATCCCCCACCCACCCAGGAACCCCCAATCCCCTCACCCCTCCTCCTGCTTCTCTGCGGATGTACCCCTACATACCTCCCCAGTCCCACCTCCTCACCCTCAAATTCCCACCCCCTGGAGCATCCAGCCTTCATGAGACCAAGGATCTCTTCTCCCACCTATCCCCAGCAGAGCCCTCCACCCTTACATATAGAGCTGAAGGCATGGATCCCTCCCTAAGCGCTCCCAGGCTGGTGGTTTAGACCCTGGGAGCTCTGGTTGGTTGGTATTGTTGCTCTCCTCATGGGGCTGCAAACCCTTTCAGCTCCCAACAGTCTTCACTCTAACTCCTCCATTGCGAACCCCATGATCAATTCAATGGCTAGCGATGAGCATCTGCCCCTGAATATGTCAGACTCTTGCAGACCTCTGAGGAGACATCTGTATCAGGCTTTTACCAGCATGCACTTCCTGACTTCCACATCAGCATCTACCTTTGGTGACTGCACATGGGATGGATACCCAGGTGGAATGGTCTTCAGATAGCCCCTCCTTCAGTTTCTGTCCCTCACTTTGTCTCCATATTTGCTCCCTTGTGTATTTTGTTACTCCTTCTAAGGAGGACCGAAGCACCTCCACTTGGTCTTCCTTCTTCATGAGCTTCATTTGGCCTGTGAGTTGAATCTTGGGCAAGTCATATTAAATCATTTTCCTTTTAATTGTCAACAAGAAAATAAAAAAAACAATGAAATGCATATCTATTTTATTTGAACTCACTCAAATATTTTGTTAGAGGTCTTATAATTAGATATCTTATAATATTCTATAACAATGGCTGCCAGACAATGAAGAACCACTATCAGCAAAGATCTAGCACATTTTACATTTTTAGATATTATTTGACCTTCCATTTCTTCTTTTCAAGCTCACTCAAGAATACTGTATAGGATGATGGCCACAACACTATTACATGAACTAGTGGTTCTCAGGCAGGGATAGATTAACCCCTCCCTCATGAGTGTTCATTAAGATTTTAGTCATCTCACTAAGTTTTGTGGTACAGACATGCGACACCAGTAGGTAAGGATAGTACTTGGAACCCTATAACACAGTACAGCCTCTAGGAATAAATGATTACCCAGTCTAAATTGGGTAGAATTTGGATCTTGACTCAACTATAGTTATAAATATGGTTGAAATTTGATTTCTCATAAAATAGATCATTTTTATTTCTTCTGTAACATTTGAGCACAGCCACATTCTAGGATCATGTGACAATCCATCCAAGCCATCATCTGCACTGGGTGTCCATTGCTAGAAAGCAGATAGGTATCAAGTTTGGGCATATTCGAGCCAAGTGGGTAGAGGGAGAACAGTCTAGATAATTGTTCCTTGAGAAAAATAATAGATAGTCATACACATGTTTGCTGACCTGCCCTTCAGCTTAGTTGAGGAATATGATTATATGTATTTAAGATTGAATGTATGTTTCTTCTGTATTCTTTTTATGGAAGTCACAGGCCTAAGTAATGCAGTTGTCAAGAGAATGATCACAACCAGAATGTTTGTAAACTAAGAATCTTTGAAAATTGTATAAACTTGAAGGTACATGGAAAACACACTTCTACTTAGGATTCATAATGTCAAAGGAAAAAATATACAAAGCAAGTAAGAATCAGAGTAGATGTCGGTATGTAAGAACCTGAAATGAAGTAAGGTGACAGCAATGTAATTTCTAAAATAATGTGACAAAAACATGGAAGAAATAAAACAAGGGGTTTCTATTAAAATATTAAATATAGTAAGAAGGATTAATTAAAATAATTAGTGACCCTTTAGAATAATGAGAACTTTGAGCCAGGGAATATAGCATACACCTTTAGTCCTATTACTCAGTAAAGCTGAAATAGGAGTTCAAGATCACCCTGAGCTAAATAAAAGTACTCCTTCTAAAGCAAACAAACAAACAAACAAACAAAGAAACAAAACACAAAAAGTAGCCTGAATCATAAATATGTGAAAACAACCCACTTAAGTAAAAAATATTAAGCAAACTAGAATTCAATATATTTTTAGAAAAATATTTGTGAGTATATTAATATTATTTGATATGATTATGTACAAAATTTATAAATAATGGTGTGCACAATTGTGCTAAGTTTTAAATTACAAGTTATAATTGTACACATTTAAAATGTTTAGTTGTTTGCTTTTTTCTAATAAGTTAAAGGTTTTTAAAATTTCAATTAACATGTTGCCATAAAATGGCAACACTACTTTCAGTATGCGGTGTTTTTGCCCTGCTTGCAATTAACTCAGATTTATGTCCCATTGAATATGACTATTCAGTTATTTTTTACACACTTAAAACAAATTATATATTAAAATAATTATTTGTGCAGTGTTATTAAATGAAGATGGATAAAAAATGCAGTCTCTGTCTTTCCATTAACTTAACTTTTGTGTAATTTATTTTCCTGGAATGTAAGGAATATTCCAGATAACTTGGTGGTTCAGATAGAAATCTTAAAACCAGTGTGTGTTCAATATAAGACTAGGAATTCAGGATCATGAAGCATATGATAAAGGGTGAAAGCTGAGGGCTTAGAAGATGACAAATTGAACAACTTGTTACTTTGATACAAGCAGAAAATATTTGGGTTGGCATGCCCTCTCCTAGGAGCCCAGCAAGTCCTTTGAGTTTGTCCTTTCTTCCACATGAAGTGGAAATTTTTCTCTGGGAAGCCAAAAGGGCAAGTTTAGTTTCATTTTTATTTCTTCTCTTTCTGATAACAATCCACAAGCTTCAGCCATCTTTTCTGTAGTGTTTAGGTAAGATTGTACCTAGCTCCTATAAATCCTTATTAAAATTGAATAACAATTCAAAGGGCTTTTAAATTTTTGTAATTAATATTCCTATTGTGACATATGTAAATGACAAACAATTTCATTTGGCTTTTAATTTTTCACAGTTTCAAATATTTGTCCACAACTATATTTATCACAGGGCACAGGGTCTCTCTCTTCTGTCTATCTCTCTGTCTCTCTCTGTCTCTCTCTGTCTCTGTCTCTGTCTCTGTCTCTGTCTCTCTCTCTCTCTCTCTCTCTGTGTGTGTGTGTGTGTGTGTGTGTGTGTGTGTTTGTGTGTGTGTGTTTATGTATATATGTATGTTCCTGTGTTTGGGAGCAAAACTATGTCCCATAGCAGGCATATAGAAATCAGAGGACAACCTTTCAGTGTCTATCCTCACATTTCCACGTGTGTTCTTTCTTAATACTATTCTAATATATTTTATTATTAGAGTATTTTATGTGCATATGAAAACTCATGATAAAATCATTCCCATATAATCCTGCTCACTGAAACATGATCCCACTTCATCATCAATATCCTTTTCCTAACTCTAAAATTGGAGTAAACAATGAGCCTATATTTACTCACTGTCATCTGAAGTCCTTATGCTATTAGAGTTCACTCCTGCTATCATACAATCTATGGCTTCAATGGCTTCCTGTGAGACTCTTTCTTTTCTTGGGGTGGGAGGAAGAAGTTCTTGCAGAAGCCTACAGAGTTTCTCTTTATCAGTTACGAGTCTGGAGTTGTTACTACAGCAGTGCAAGCTTTCTTGACAAAAGAGACTGCAGCATCATGTGTCATTGAATTTCACATGTTTTTTGATTAATTCTTTTAAAAATTATTTTAAAACAAAAACTTCTTAAGTAAGGAGGAAAAACACATTCAAAATACTGGATATAAAACATTCACTAAGTGGAAACTGAGGAGTACAAAGGCAAACATGCGAGCTTATGATCAGTTCTATCTCCACTATGTACAGTCTGTGAGCCATTCCCATGTAAAAGTCCTGCTAATAATCAATATGAATTTTACCACATCAATTACTGTGGCTACAATAATCTGACACAGGCATGCCCAGAGGCCCATTACCTGGGTAATTCTAGATTCTGTCTTGTTGATGATTAACACTGACTATCATAGCTTTATTACATCCATTAATTATGACAGGTTGAAACATCCTTGCTTCTTTTTAGAATGAAAGCACTTTTATTATAGTATATATCCTTTTCTAAAAGATATTTTATTATTGAATATCATTTGACAGCATTTTGTATGAGAAAACCTTACTGTGTATGTCAAATGCATTGGGACTTTTTTTCTTGATATTGTTTTGAAATATTTTTTTTAAGAATTTCACACATGAGTACTGCACCTACGTCATCCCTGCCCTTTCAACATTCTTCATATTTAACTTCCTTTTCCAAAATTCATAATCTTTCCTCTTTGAAATTAATATATTACTTACTGAAGCTATTTAACAATGATGGTATAAACATGTGTCAGTCACTGTACACTTGAAAATCAATGACCTTTGCTGTCGCTCCTCTTCGGAGGATATGGATTCTCACTGAAGAGACACTCACCACCTGTAGACTTTCAAAAAGAGATTGGACCCCATGTTCCAAATCTATATCAACAAGTCATTATGGTACTATTGTGGAGGTCCTGCTCAGGTATTCATATTGTTGAAACTTTTGTGGCCAGAGTATTTTTGTCATATACAGGGGGAAGAGATGTTTTTATCCTTTGGCTCTTAAAACAATTTTTTCCTCTTTCTTTAATTTTGCTTGAGTCTTACATTTACGTGGTTGTTATTTTAAAAATGTATCAATTAGGAGTAGGCACCTGATTAATAGCTCTCTGCGTTCTGATTAGTTTGGGATCTCTATAACAGTCTCACTGTCTGTTGCCGCAAATGCAGCTTTAATTAGGGATGATAGTCTACTTATCAGTGTGTATAACATAATTATTTAGTATGCAATTATATATGGTAAGAAAATGTAAACACTATTCCCTTCTAGCATCTATGACCTCTTGAACCATGAGGAATTGGCTAGGGTATACTACAATATATGAATTACTCCCACCAACTCTGCCTTCTGACCCATTCGAAAACTGTTGGGTAATTCCAATATTAAAGTGTAAGTATTGGATTGTTGGACATATCTTGCCTAAACAGTCATTATCATGATTTATCTATGCAGCTGTGTAGAACAATCAATTTTTTCCACACTTAGCAGCTTACATATCACTTTCCTATGCCATGAGAGAAAGTACTCAGAGAGACTTAAAGATTTAGTTCCAGGTCAGATTCTCCAAGTTCTTTTTACAAAGAAGATGATGTCTTCGGAAATACCAATCCCTTTTAACATCTGAAAGTCACTCATGCAATGACAATGGCCTATATTATTTTGAGAAACAACTGTATTTGTCCAAGTACCTAAGACAAGGTTTTCCATGACTGACACTGAGATTTTCCTTTGATAGTTACTGGCTGTTGTTAGGAGCACCATAACCTCATTTAAATGTAACTACATTAAGTATATTTGTACATATATAACTGTATTCATGTTATATGTATGACTTGTCCATACCCTGTGTTGGTTTGAATGATAGTTTCTTACACTGTCTCTGGATTATGACCTCTTGGTTGCCAGTTGGTGGGGCTCAATGGGGAAGTCTTTTTTATTTAATTTATTTATTTTTATTGGATATTTTATTTATGTGCAATACAGATGTCATCCCTTTTTTCCATTTCCCCTCCCCAGAACTCCATATCCTATAACCCCTCTTCCTTTATGCTTTTATATCATCTTGATTACATCCATGTATTAATGTCAGTTCTAGGTTGAGTGTCTAGCAATAATAGATGCAAATAGTCAAGGAACAAGCTGTACAATAAATACAAATAGTGAAAGAAAAAGCAAGGTGTTAAACACAATTACATGAACACTCCTGTGATGACTGTTTCTAAAGGCTTATCAGGATGGCCAAAGTATCTGAGCCTATTTTCCTGTCCTAACCAAGGTCATTTTCATGTCTGAAGCCTACTTTCTTGTTTTAGCCTAAAATTTAGATTCCTATCTGAGAGTACTTCTTTGTTCTAGCCTAAGATTTAGATTCCTACTTGAGATTACTTCTTTGTTCTAGCCTAAGATTTGGATTCCTACTTGAGATCACTTCTTTGTTCTAGTCTAATGTCAGATTCCTGCTTGAAGCCTACTTCCTTGTCCTTGGCCAATGTCATATTCCTGCCAAGCAGCCCATTTCCTTGTCCTTGGTCCACATCAGCTTCTTACCAAGTAGCCCCAAAAGCTCTCTACCTCTCACCCTTTTTATTTCACTAACAAGACTAAGTGTGTCTTAGGTCATTCTGACAAGAATGCTTTCCTTACCTGTCATGGTATATGCATTATCAGAAGCAATGCAGTTCTGTCTTAGGCTGGTAAGGCTCTGTGCATAATCTTACCTGTCCTTGGCTTGCCAGCCTGTTAATTTAATCACTCTGTCTGGGGGTCCGTTTTCAGTTTCTAGTCATGTACTTTGGCTGCCAACATGTTGATGTTGTTAAAGATAAGCTAAAACACAATGGGCAGGAATAAAAGTATTCCCAGGACAAGAAGGGCTAGCCTGATCAAGCTGTATATGCCATTCCTGAGGTTTGACCAAAATGGAGATACTGACCTCAGGCCATGGATAATTGTATTAGCATTATCTGCAGCATCAAAGCTCAAGAGAGCAAATTTCTTTTAATTCACAATCTCACTATGCAAAGTTAACACACCCAGAGAATGTTTAGGATTATTCCAAATAGGTATCTTTAAACCTTTTTCTAATTATAATGACAATCATTGTGAATTTCAAAAGTAACACTACTCCAATGATATTTGTCATGACACTTAGGATGGCTCCTAATTCTTGAACCTGAACTTCCTTCAGATAATTTGAATGGGTTTTAGAGCATCATATGTTGTTCCAGATACCTATATAAATCCTTTTCCATACTCAATACATTAGTAACATTTTTTTTTTTTGCTAGATGGTTAACAAAAATAGTTGTCTTAACTCCTTGTGTCAATGCTATTGCAGTGGTTCTAGCAATTAATGGAATTAAAGCTGTTATGCCAGCAATAATCAAGCCTGCTACCCTCTTGCTTCTGCTTAAACCCTAACTCACTTCTTCCAGCACTTTCAAACTTTTTTTTAGGGAATCAGGCTTTTTTAATACTCAAGGCAGTAAGACGAAAGCTGGTTGATAGACCCCTGTAACAGACATACCAGGTTTCACACACTAATACAAATGGAAATTATGCAGTCAATGCAATGACAATAAATATGGTAGAAGAGACAAAACCAATTTTAGCTTGACAATTAAAAGAGCCTTTAAACATGCACTAACTCTTGTTTGAAATACAGATCCTGTTCCAACTTTATCTCTTGCTATGGTAACATCATAGTGAGCTAC
The DNA here is from genome assembly GCF_004785775.1 of Grammomys surdaster. Classification (NCBI taxonomy): domain Eukaryota; kingdom Metazoa; phylum Chordata; class Mammalia; order Rodentia; family Muridae; genus Grammomys; species Grammomys surdaster. Next base: position 13,979,469 of record NW_021604617.1, read on the forward strand.
AGTTAGCTTCCAAATATGTCTCTGACAAAGTCCAGATCCAGTCTTCCAAAAGTAGACTGTTATTTCCCATATTGGATTGTTTTCTAGACTAGTACATGATTGAGGCCTAATAACTGATCACCTTTAAGAAGAATACAAGAGACATTATAATTTCTCTTTTTGATTCTCTATCCCACAAGGTCTAAAAACTTGAGGCAAAGAAACTAGTCTCATTTGAGATATTGTCAAGCAAAGGTGGGTCAGGAACATATGTTCAATACAGCTCCCCAGTCATCCTAGTCAGGTCACTCAGCAATCTTACAGGTCGGCATCATTTTTTGTCTTAGCAGCAGTATATACGTCTCACCAATCTTTTGGATGTTCCATGAGCCTCTTCCAAAATATCTAGTCCTTGAGGATTATATGGAATTGGGGAGGTCTTTAAAGTGTGTTATTAACAGAAAAAATAATTCCCTGGGCCACAATTTGATGTATCAAAGACTGGCATCATTCCAGTGATCTTTACCTGTTTCTTGCTTGAGTTTGGCCTCCATGCTTGTTGCCTCTGCTCTCCTATCATGGACTATTGAATCTTTAGAATTTCAAATCCTAATAGATTATTTGTGCAAGTTGCCTTGATGGTGGCATTTTATAACTAAGGGAAAAAGTAATGAATGAATGAATGAATATATATATATATATATATATATATATATATATATATATATATATCATAGTATTCACTTGTAAATGTACACATACTATTTTTAGTTTTCTTTTTCTGGGCTACTTTAACTCAGGAGGATTTTTTTTAATTCAATCCATTTGACTATATGTTTCATGATGTCATTTTTTTTTAAATGATGGCACAGTTCTCCCTTGTGTAAATTGACCATATTTTCTTTATCCATTCTTTGATTAATAGACATCTAGTCTGTTTTGTGTTTCCAAATACAATGAATAAAACAACTATGCAAATGTCTGCTTGTGGTAGGATACATCATTGATTACCATGCCACTATCCTGAGAAGCAAATAAGGAAGAATGCTCTAGGGAAGATGCGTAGATCGATCTGGGAAGAAATAGAATAGAATTTTTTGGGGGTTGACTGAGGGCAGGTGGGAATTGTAATAAAATCAGGCAGGAAGTATGGAGGAAAAGAATACTGGAAGACTACACTGGAACTGAGGGGCCTTTGGAAGGGTGTGATGTGGAAACTGTGCAATGGAAACTTACTGGAATTTATGAAGGTTACCTATGAGAAGATTCCAAGTAAGGGAGATAAGAAACCTTCACTAAACCTCTGTAAGCATACAAGACTTTTATTCAGGTGATTGGGACATTAATCATGTCATAAAAGATTTGACCTCCAATTTGTAATGCTTGCAATAAATACTGGGGTAATGCTGATGAAGATCGTGTGGGAGTGTTAAACTAATGACTTGTCCAATTTGAAGTTCACACTATAAGGCAAACAGCATGCCTGATACTGCATGGATAGTCAGGAACCAGAGACTGGATATCACAGAGACCTTCAATAAAACCAAGAGTTGGCAAGACAAACAAAGAACAGAACAGAAAAGAACAGAACAGAACAGATTAAAACAGAATAGAACAGAACAGAACAGATCAGATCAGATCAGATCAGATCAGATCAGGTCAGGTCAGGTCAGACCAGATCAGAACAGAACAAAACAGAACAGATAAAATAGAGCAGAACAGAAGAGAATAGAACAGATTAGAAAAGAACAGAGAAGAAAATGTCCTACTTATATTTGGCTATACTTGGGATTTCAACTATCTTACAGCATGGAAGGTACTTTATTAGTTATATTTGGTGGTATTCCAAGTGTCCCCTATAAGAGTCTACTTAAATGTCTAAATATTTGTCAAAATGGAGATATTTTCTTTTTCTATTAAATAAGTCTTCTATGTTTTTAATTTCTATTTCTACAGTACCTCTTACATCAATGTATCCACACAACCTTCAGGCAGTTATCCCCCTCATACTATTCATCAATTCCCAACCCCAGTGTAGTTACTATTCTGGAGCAGATATTAACATAGGCCAGAACTTTAGGTAGGTCTCTCAGTGTCAACCCACCATATCCCCAACTGCCCTTCTTTTCCTAATCTCCATAAACTGGCCCCCAATTTTAGCTGAGGTACCCTGCTGGATCAGAGGCCATTTAGTCCAAAACTTCCATCTCATACTAGCAACTTGGTAGTACCCATGTAAGCTCTAGAAGCAAAATAATTAAGCCCCCACAAGATGAGGAAACAAAAAGAAATAATTAAACTCAGGGCTGAAATCAGTAAAATAGAAACATAGAGAAAAATACAAAGGAGTAGTGAAACATAGAGTTAGTTCTTTGAGAAAACCAACAAGACAGACAAACCCCTAGCTAAATTACTTAAAATACAAAGAGAGAATATACAAATTAACAAAAAAAAAAAAAAAAAAGAAAAGGAGGACATAGAAACAGACACCAAGTAAATTCAAAGAATCTTTCTATCTTACTTCAAAATTCTGTGCTGCACAGATGGAATATTTAAATGAAATGAAGAATTTCCTCAATAGGTACCACATAACAAACTAAATCAAGGTCACATAAACAGTTTCATTAGACCAATAAGCCCTACAGAAACAGAAAAAGCATTGTCAAAATCTACTTACAAGGCCACAATGACTCTAGAAATCTAACAAAAATATTCAATGAACAAAGGACATTATGAGCCAGTTCCCCATATGAACATAGATGCAAAAACACTCAACAAAATATTGAGAAACTAAATCACAGAACATATTAAACGGGTAATTTACCACAATCAAGTAGGCTTCAATACAGAGATGCAGGTATTGTTCAACATACAAAAAAACAGTTACTGTAATTCACCATATAAACCAGCTTTGTAAATAAAAATCAACATAATCATCTCACTAGATGCCAAAAAAGCAAGCTTTGACAAAATCTAACACCATTTCATGATAAAAATTCTGGAGAAATTAGGATACAAGGGAAATACTTCAATATAATAAAGGCAATTTAAAAGAAACCTGTAACCAATGTCTCCTAGTAACAGGGGATATTGAGCATAAACTGGCTATGTTCTTTAACCAGGTAGGGCTTCTAGTGGAGGGATTGAGACACCAAACCAGCCACAAGCCTACAAATTGTCTTGCCTACAAGATATGTTGGGGTAAATGTGGCACAGAACTGGTGGTAGTGGCCAATCAGGAACTAGTCACACTTGAGACTCATGTCACAAGGGGGATTCCATGCCTAACGCTCCCTCAAGGTCCAGGATCCAGAAGTCAGAATAGCCCAGAGTCAAACAAGACTGGAAACAAAACAGAACAAATAAAAACATAAATTAGTAAAATCCTAACCAAAAAAAGTTAATAAAATGATTCTTAACGATAGACTTTTTACTCATACACAGGAAGTTTGAGCAATAATTACCATAGAGGTTTGTCCAGCAACTGATAGGAGCAGATGCAGAAATCTCTAGCCAAATTTGAAGTTTAACGAAGGCAATGCTGTAGGAGAGGGGCGGAACAGTTGTAGGTGCCCAAGGGTGTCATCAAGGACATCACAAGAACACAGCCCACAGATTAAACTGAATAGTGCTCATAGGGCTCACAGAGACCAATGAGACAGTCAAGGAGCTTTTATCACAGTCTGAGCTAGATCCTCTGCATGTATGTTGTTGTTGTGTCGCTTGATCTTTTTATGATACTACTAATAGTAGGAGGTGCAACTGTCTACAAATATGCTGCTTGCTCTTGGGAACTTTCCTCCTATGGGGTGGTCTTGTGCAGCTTTAATATGATGGGAGGTGCCTAGTATTATTATAACTTGATATGCAATATTTTGTAGATATATTTGAGAAGGCTGTAGTTTTCTGAAGGATAAGCAGGAGGAGTGGGCCTTGGGGAGAATGGAAGTAATAGGAAAGGAGCTGGGAAAAAATTGGGGTGTAGAGGGGAAACTGTACTCCAGATATAATATATGAGAGAATATACAAAGGAAAAAAATGTATTAAAAATATGACTCTAGCTCCAAAGGAAATAGAAGCAGATATTAAACAACCAAGCACTAACCAACCAACTAACCAAAATCAGAAACAACAAAAATAAAAAGGAAAACTCAAGTCCAGAAGGTGTTAGTACAAAATTGAACCAGTCTGGCCATTCACAAATCTCTAATTATAACAGATACCCTGTCTGACAAGAGCAAGCTAGAGAGGGACAGAAGAAGACATCTTATTTCAAATGTGAACTCTAGACTTACAAACACAACTATGTAAACATTCTCACACACAGAGAGAATAAATATATAATGCAAGTTTATAACAGTGGAAACATCAGGCAAAATAGTTTCCATGAGAACTTTTGCATAGTTTATTTGAAAATAGAAACAACCTGCTATATATATAAGCTGGATATAGAAAACTCTCTATTTCCTGATCTACAGATGCTGTCATTCCTATGAGGAAACTAAAATGAGTTGATCTGATAATAGATCAAAATGACAATGGTTAGATGCTATCAACTGAACAAAATGAGGCTAAAGAAGTTCAAGCAGAGTTTGAACAGTTCTGATGTCCTTGATTCTCATAGCTAATATAGTTGTCAAAGAAAATCCACTGACATATTTATTTTAGGTCTTAGTAACTTCAGCTGGATAGCTTTTCCACTCCAGAATCAACTTCAATACAACTTTAAACCTGGTTGCAAGGTTGAGATAAAATGAGATGGAGGACCTTTGCAGATATAGAAACAAGAGCAGTATATGTCCAGATGGACATTTGTCTCAGCACTGGGATTTTAGTTCAGGTAGGATTCCTGTGCTATAGGGTGTGTGCTTTGGTCACTTTCTGTTATTATATAACATGCATATTGTATAACACACTATATACCTTTGTGTAAATGCAAAGATCATACAATTTGCTGATAAGAATCCTTCTAGAACTAGCTGTATTCCTGTATAAATGTATGCATTTTTTGAGATTTTTGATGTTGCAAATACAAGAACCAAAATGTTGACATAACCTTTAAATTATACTCAGCTCAAGAGGTGATAACAGGATTAGACCTAAATGGACCCATAGAAAAGTGCATGATTGACACCTTTACTTGGTCACACCAGCAGTGGGGACTAATGTGAGCTAGAGGAACACAACTGTCCTGAAGATTCTGAAACACTGAGCCCAAGTAGAGATAGATGTATTTATTTCCTCTAAACTGCCTTTTGGCATTTGTCCTCGAGAGATTAATGTATGACTAATATTCTTTTATTACCAATTAAAAAGCATTGAACAGAAAAAAAAAAAACCTCCACAATGACATACCAATCCAGTGGGTTACAACTTTACCAAAAAATGGACTCTAGTTTCAGCAACAGAAAATTCATACTGGAAGAGATAATGATCTATTTCCATGTGAGAAGACAATTGTAGTTCATGTCTTCAAAGAAAACAGTGAAATTAGAGTTTCAATAAAAATAGTGCTATATTGAATTGGAAGGTTGTGAAGCTGTATTGGATTTAGGTAAAAGGAGTAATATTTTTTCATTCTCAACAGAGTGTGAGTTACATTTTTTTAAAAAAAATTATTATATTTATTTATTTATTTATTTATTTATTTATTTATTTATTATTCACTTATTTCCTGACCCCAACTCCTCCTTCCAGTCACCCCCTCATATAGCTACTTCCACAACTCACCCTTCTCTGCTTCTCTGAGTAAGGGGAACCAATCTATCCTGGGATGTCAAGTGAGTACAGGACTAGTTACTTCCTTTCCTCCAGAGGTCAGACAAGACAGCCCACTTAGGATACAGAGGCAGGCAACAGAGTCAGGCACAGCCGTGCTCCAGTTTTGTGGGTGGAGGGGCTAGGTCTAATTCATGCAGGCTAAGTTTATGGTGGTTCAGTTTCTGAGAACCCTTAATGTCCCAGATTAGTTGACCCTGTTAATTTTCAGAACATCATGGAAAACTGCTGTTTAAGAGTAGAATCCAAGATATAGTTAATAACAATTTGAAATGGCAAGGATTAACCATCAAAATCTCCATCAGAAAGAAACACTACCAAAATAAGAATCTAATTCTACTTTGAAGATTTTCTGAGATAAAACTATCAAGGAAGAGGTATTCTCTGAGGAGACCCTTACACTTTTAGATATGAACTTCAATTGTTCCACCCTATATATGACCATGTGTGTATCACTTGATAAACCCAGTGAGTCACAACAAAATAAAGATGACAAGGAGTAATAAATCAGGAAGAGTGTTGTTCATGGAAGATAGAAATGAGAGTCTAACGTGTGAGTGAGTTCAAATGTATCATATATGTGTGTGCAATTCTCAAAAAAGAGAAGTTAATGGGGAAAACAAGATATATAATATTTTATAACTACAAAGCCTCAAAGTTTGAAATGTAAAACATTTCCACTACCAATTGATCAGATTACAGTAAAGAACAGTGAGGGGCCAATGATGAAATTACTGAGAATTGTACAAGAAAATAGCATGTACATTTAAAGAAAGGAAGGTTAGACCATTAGTTCTGAAGAGATGATAATTCCTAGCTGCCATTTCTTCACACTGCTGACTTAGAAGCCTTTTTTGGTGCCTCTGGCCATTGTTAATATTTAACTGGTTGGAAGAGAGACAAGTTTATTTGTTTATTATAATCTCCACTTTACTTGGGTGGTTAACTAAAGAGGTTGTAAGACTTGGAAGAGACCCAAATAATAGGCTCAGCAGGTAGGAGGCCAGGGGCACTTTGTTATACATATTTGGAAATCAACTCATTTCTCACTAAAGTCAAGAATTCATCCACAGAGTAGAGGACTGTGGGACTGCATAAGGGTATCCTGGGTCATGGTTGAGCAGGTACTTAGAACCCCGAGATTCTCTGTGGAATTCCTCATGAGAACCGGCAGGAGTTCGGTCCCTCCCATCACCTAAGATCCTGAAAAACAGTCACAGATCTCCATAGAGTCACCCAGGCGATAGGCCTCAGGCCTTAGAGATTTACATACTAATGAAGGCCAGAGGGCAGAGCAAATTAAACATTCCTCCCCCAGATCCTCCCCTAATCCTCCCCCTTTTCTCCCTCCCTATATAACTCGGGACGGCCCTGAGTTTTTGGGGGGTACGCCTAGATCCATCTATTATCCGTCATGTCAATAAACCTTTTTGGAACCAAGGACTTCCTCGTGTTACTGGGGCCCGCCGCCGCCAAGGCCCTCAGGCCGCTGGAACAGTAGGATCTTCCTCCCTGATGTGGGGACCCGCCACGGCGGCGAGCTTGCGCCTCTGTGGCGGCCTTTTTAAAATTTTCCACTTTACTTGGGTGGTTAACTAAAGAGGTTGTAAGACTTGGAAGAGACCCAAATAATAGGCTCGGCAGGTAGGAGGCCAGGGGCACTTTGTTATACATATTTGGAAATCAACTCATTTCTCACTAAAGTCAAGAATTCATCCACAGAGTAGAGGACTTGCTTTTTATAATTGTTTTGGTGGTACCTAAGTTTGGTAGCTTGAATCCTATGGGGCATTCTTCTGAAATTTACTGTCTCCACTTGATGATTCTGAGCAGAGCATTTGTGCAGGATATTCAACATTCTAGAAAGGTTTACCTTGGGTTGATTAACCCGGTTTTCAAATAATTTTTGGTCTTGATGGGAGTCAGAGAATGTCCTCTCCAAGGACTCTGTGATGTTTCTTTCACTTTGGCTGTCAATCTTGTCCACAACAGCCTTGAGATTTTTCTCATGTTCAGCAGATGTGGTGGGTTCTTTTTGATTCTGTTTCAGAAAGTGTGACAGAGAAAACTTTTTTATATCAAGGAGTATAGTAAGAAACATAAAATCAATCTATGTACTTTTATTTACTCATGTCACAGTATAATGGTAAGAGACAGTGAACTCATGACTTATCTTTGATCCAAAAAGAGTACTGGCCTCCATGCTGTCAGCCATTAGAGAGGATTTAGCTAATGCAAGAGCAGTATCCCACTCAGTACTCTACCATTACTAATTCACAGAATTGGACAACATTCTCTAGGGCTTCTCAACACCCAGTTTTCCAATATTAACATAACAATCTTTCAGTCTATTTGATGAGAGTCAATTGATCCAGTGAAGTGATTATTTTTCAATTTGTTCAGGTAACTGATAGAAATGCAAATCCTGTGCTATCAGCAGTGGTTCAAATCTTGTGATAAGTGTGTGGGTGGATCAAGCTTAGGGTAGGCAGTACTTGAGAATTGTCTGAACAAAATCCAAGGCTAAATTTTACTACAGCGTGGTGGTTTAAGGGTAAAAGCAATAATACATCAAGCACATGTAACCAGTTACAGTAACATTATATAGTCTTTTCTTATATTTCAAGGTAAGTAATTCACTCCATCATGACAATTTTTTTTTTTTTTTTTTTTTTTTAGTTTTGTGCTCATAGCCCTCACTATCCTATATGGCGATTGTGTGCTCTTTGTCTATGCCTATCTTCTGTTTTATGTTCCTAGGAATAGGGAACATATCTATATGTTTGAACAAATAGACCTAAGGCACTTTCAAATTCCTGATAGAAAAAATGTACATGCTAGACATGTAATAGTGAATTACCACATTTTATCTAAATCAAGAGAGTCCAACAAGTATGATTTCTCTCATATTACTATACTCCTATATAATATATATATTATTTATTTCAAAAGAAAAAAATGTGCTTTCTGAGATAAAAGGTGATAGTAATTTTCTACTTATATGAGATCTTTTGTGTATAAACATTCTTCTTAGGTAACAGTAGAGATTCAATTTGGAGGGCAGATTGTTTAAAAATCATTAATATTATATAAATATAGCAAAAAGAAATTATTGACAAAACAGTGAATTCAAGAGTTTCTTGTGTTGCCTGGTTGGTAGTCCACAAGCGCCACTACAAGGAGCAAATATTCAATGGAGAGGTAGAAAAGATGAAAACAGAGCAGGGTGTGAGGTAGAAACAAAGGTGGAGCTAGAGACATGATGGTAACAGTTAAGAGAGGACTGAGGTCTATCATGTCATTGCACATTAGGGTCACAGGGATGGTATGCATCAGCTTGAAGCTCATGCAGACACAAACTCATCCCCAGAACCTCCTGCCTGGTTAGGGATCACCTGGCTCTGGGAAATGAGAAAAGGTCCATTTCTGGACTGGACTACCTCGAAGAATCATTTATTCCATGATGCCACTAAAGTCCATATCTTCTTCAGTGGTCTATGCTGCTGCTCCAGACTTCAGTGAAGCCTGAGATTTATGTGGATATTTGCCATTCTTGCAGCTGCCCAATGCTTCACTGATGCTTCAGGCTTTGCTACTGTGTGGCACTATGCTGATGTTAGTGACATGTGTCACCACCTGAGATGATCTTGAGGCTCATGGTCTGTGTAGCCTCTGAGTACAATGAGTGAGTCAGTGGTTTGATATGGATGTGGGCCATGTTGTCTCAGTCCTTGTTACCATGAAAACACACTGTGAAGGCCCATGGTTAGTGATGCTACCTAAAGCCATGTTAATGTTTATGGGGAGCTGACCCCACCACTCCCCACCCCACAGCACTAAGATATAGGGGAGGGCATAGGTAGGAGACAGCAGGCCACATCCACCTCAGGCTTCCTCATAGATCTCCCAGATGATTATTTCTGGGTTGGATGAAGACAGAGAAAACCTCATCTTCTTTTGATGGGCTGGCCATTACAAATTTCACCATTTCTCAGTGAATGTATGGACCACACAAAGTAGACTTTAACATTTTTCTGAAGTGAATTTGTCACAGAGGAAGGGTGAGAAGATATGAAAATACTACTGGGTGCTGAGTGTGATTGGGGGAATGAAATGAGATCCCAAATAGTCAATATAAGTAAAAACAAATAAATAAATGCTGAAAGAATCATAAAAAAGAGTTCATTATGAATGAACAATATGTCATCAAAGTTGACTAGAAACCATGTACATGCTTAGAGAAAGAAAGGGTTATTTATCTCTTGAGATTGAGGCCAACTTCACATTTTGCTGTAACAGATAATTAGCAGATAGCATTGACTTTTGTTTCTCATATACAATTTTATCTGAGACAATGTCCTTTCTTTGTTGTTGCATTCTTCTGCCCCTGCTTCCCATTTCTCATTAGAAGCACTGAATATAAAAACAAGCTGTGTGACTTAAAACCATACCAGGAAGCTTGGTAAGATAGAGCTGGTCGAGACCCAGAGAATCAGTGGTTACATATCTGAGGCTTAGGTGACTTGCAGCTTCCTGTCAGACTCTTGACTTGGAACTGGTGTCATGCTTCTCACATAAAAGAGAAGGCTCAAGACAGAGTTCTCTATCTTAATGAGGTGTATAGAGGCCCAGAGGGCATAGCCAATAGGCTTTCCTTCCCAGGCATTCCTCCTTGCAAAAGATATTTAATCTCAGGTCTACCCTGAGAAACAGGATATGGTTTTAAGCATCCATTTTCCACCAAGACAATAAACTATTTTAAAACATTGACTGCCTCTTTTCATTGAGATCCACAGAGAAGGCCTTTGCCTACAGAGCAGAAGTCTAATCTCCAGTAGAAGGCCTCTCAGCACTCCCAGTTCCAACCACCACCAAGCCTGCTGCCCATCAAGCCAAGAAGCCAAGGACTCCCCAATCCCAACAAGCTGGAGCTCCCCTCCCCCACCTCCTAGCCCTGGCACTCAGCAAGATGCTGTCCCCAGTCTGTGGGTTCCCACCTCCATTCTCCGCTCTTCTGCAACTCTCAGAGGTGCTTGGATGTCCAAGAACCTGAGAACTCCATGGTCCTGCCTTGTTGCATGCCCCAGGACCCCCAAGCAAGCTCTGGCTTTCTCACCCCTCAGACTGCACTCTTCCACCTCGGGAGTGGTGCCTAGACCCTGCCTGGCATGTGCCCTGGGATAAGTGCAGTCAAAATCCTTGTAGCATGCCTCCCCAAGCAGACATGCACTCCTCAGGTACAGCAGATGCAGGCCCACAGTCCAACCAAAAGCTTTATATCTGAATTCAATTTTTATTGCTTTACTCATGGACATATATCTGAGTCCCCTAAATGTGCATCGTTGTTGTCTGATAAGTGTCATATATTTATTTGTTGCACATTTCCCTTTTTCAAGTATCCAGTACCAAGCTGTCACTAGTGGGAAATATAACTGCCAGTTATGTGTGTGTGTGTGTGTCGGGTGCAACCTTATTCTCTATCTCCATAGCATTCCATAACACAAAGAGAATGCTGTAACCTAACATACCACCAAGATTTCTTTACTCTTATTTAATTGTCCTGTCCAGCAGAACATTAAACAGGGTCCAGGGAGGTCAGAGGAGGGGGGCAAGCAAAGACGAAAGGAATGGCGACCTGTCTATAATCTGATCAGATAGTAATTTTACTTTTTCACACACAGGTTTTGTACACAAAAAGGCAGGATGTGGGGAAGGGGATGATGCAGAAGCGTAGGTGTTCAGGGGGAGTACAGATCTCTTCCAGAACAGAGTGTTAGCTGGGTGAAGGTTCAGGGGACAGACTACTATGACTCCACCTATGATTAACTTGTCTTTATCTAAGTTGGTACTATCCACCAAGGTTACCTATCTACAAGGCCTTATGACTAGGCTTGGCAGCCTTCCACCAAAGCTGCCTGTTTACAATAACTCCCAGCTATCTGTTTCAGTGTTTTTCCACAGAGACCCAAGACTTTGTGTTAGCATACATGTATGACAGGCCTATTGCTGATTTTAGGCGTATGGCTCATTTTAGGCCTTCAGTGTATAAGCAGGGCTGCTCCTGACATTTAATGTTATAAAATATTAGGAATATCTGAGATAATTATCCATGTAAAACTTACCCTTCTTTCAGGGTGCATTGCTGGCAGCAACAGAGTTATCAGAAACAGCATCACTGGGAAAGAAACCATGGCTGACACTAAGTAAAAGAAAAGTTCTGGTTGATTTAAGCAGTGCATGGGACAAAGAAGTAACTAATACATTTATAGAAGAAATACCAAAGCAACTATGGCTGTTTAATTAATTTACAAAATAAGGGAAGAGTTGACATGTGAGGTTGGGGTAATGTCATTGTGTCCACCTTGCCTTTAGTTGGCAGAATAATAAGTTAAAAGACCTGACTGATGTCCCTGGTGTGGACTTGCAAAGGCTAGTTTACTCTGTGCAGGTTCCATTCCCCCTGTCTTCACAAGAAAGCTGGGAAGAAAAATTCAGTTTTTATTTTCTGAAAACATTTGTTTTTCTGCACACTGTCCTGTATTTTGCTATTTCCTCTTGATACCTTTCATCTGTACTGGTTGTAAATCAGGGTACCAGGGTTTTGATTTTGCAAATATAAATATAGAAACACTCTAGAAGTGAAATTTGTGAGGAGGAAATGCTAGTTATGTAATATTTCCCCTTATACTTGGATATATTTTCATGTTGTCCCTTCAGTAAGAAAATATAATCACAATTAATGACTAACATATCTAGTCTATTTAGCTCACTCAAACTATCTTTCATTAGATTTTTTTCTCATGATTTCATTAAGTTTTAAATATCTTCTGCTAATTGCACATAAAAAATCCTTGGTCACACCAAGTCCTGCATCGCTCAGATGCTTCTAAAGATACTTCGTATGGGGTGCACTTTCCTACCTTTTGGAACACATATAAAAGAATTACATTGTAAATTACAGGTGTGTTGTATGTGTTGGTATACTATGTGTATATTTCAAATTCTCAAAATCTTTTTTGTTTTGACCCTACATATTGCTTCAAATTTTTAACTTTCTGAATGACAATGGAGAGGCATTATCAGCAACAACCTGGTATATTTTATATATTTTTTATACCATTCCCTTCCCTTTCCTCCCTTCAAGCTCTTCCATGAACTCTGGAATGCTCGCTTTCAAATTCACTGCCTGCTTTTCATTGTAATTCATGACCAAATTTTGAGTCAAAATATCCCCACAGAGTCTAGTGTCTTTTATTCCTTTGTCTTCTGTCACAGTCACCAGTCACTGTACCAGATCTGGAAAACATTCCAGGTCCATCTGGATCCTCATACTCTTAGTGTCCATACTTTCCAGAGGGACAATCTTATGCTTGTTCATGGTGGGCCTTTAAAATAGCAATTGTAAGTAATTTTTCTCGCCCATATGCCACTTACATGAGGCCCTATCGTTTAGGCAACATGTGGCCTCACTAAATCATAGACAGATGAAGAAATGCATTTGATTTGAGTTTTCTAATCATCAGATTTGTGCGTTGCTTTTAATTACATTTCTCCTGACCAGTTTCATATTGCAATTTGCTTGGGAGTCCTTCAGTTTCCCTGTATATTTCAAGGACTGGGCTCTGTTTCTTCATTATCCTCTGTAATCTTAACCTTGTAAATACTGTCATGTTACCATGGAACCTGCTATCACAATCCACAGGCTTGTCATGAATACTTTTTAGTGTTTTTTCTTATTCACTTTGCATGTGTCTTACTGCCACCTACAGGTCACCCCCATCCACAGTCTCTCCTACCTTCTCTTCTGGGTGAGTAGGTCCTCTCCTGAGTATAACCCGCCCCCTCACCTTGGGACACCAAGTCTCTGGGAGGCTAGGCATTTCCTCTCCCACTGAGGTCAGAGGTCAGACAAGGCAGCCCAGCTAGTAGAACACATCCCAAATTCACACAATAGCTACCTTTTTGATAGGATTTCATATCAGGTCGCTCCTGTTGCAGGCTCCTGTGTCATTCTCTGTGCTTCTCAGAGTCTCTTGCTTTCATTGGTTAGAGAGCAGGGCTTGCAATATTTTGAGGCCAGAAGTGGTTCTGCTTCATTGGCTATTGTTCCTAGCAGAGGTTTTGAGTGCAGAGTTTCTTTTGTGCTCTGCTTCTTTCTTATCAGACTATTTAACAGAGTGACATGGGATAGCACCTTTGAGTAACATCCCAGCATCTGATTGGTGGGTCATTTATCCACTATTTAAGTTTGCTGTATTTTTCTCCAGTGGAGTTTCTTTAGCTCCATTTAAAACAAGATCTGTGGAGAGAATTCCCCTCTTGTCCACCATTTTGGTCTAGCACTTCTGGTCATCATTTGCTTTTCCCATTGTAGCTGTATTATGCAATCTTTGTGTATTTTATCTAGTTTTCTAATAGTTCATTTTACTCCAATGCACCCTAGTTTTTCAATGCTTCTCATATTTTTTGTCACGTGGATTTTTGTTTATTTTTTTCTGATTTGTGATAGTTTAGTAGAATATTGTTTGCCTCTATTCTACCATCTTTATCAACAAATAATTTTGGAAAATCAGAATTACTTATCTCTGATAATATTAGTGAATCTGGATACTTCATAGATACAAGATCTCTTGTCTTCTTGCTCTAGCTAGAAATTTAAGTACTATATCAAGCAGATAGGCAGCAAGTGGGCAGCCTTGTCTTATCCCTGATTTTAATGGAATTGCTTTAAGTTTCTCTCCATTTAATTTGATATTGGCTATTGGGTTGCTGTACATTGCTTTTAGTATGTTTAGGTATGTTGGATGGAGAGAGGGAACTTGGTAGGAGAGGAGGTGAGGAAGTGAATTGTTATAGCAATCAGGTGTGGAGAGGTTGTGTTGTCAGGTGGAGAGGACTGGGATTGATAATGAACCTGTGGGCATCCCTGGTGACTAGCTGGAGGCCTGGGATGAAAGAGGAGATGGGATGTCTACTTGGGGTGACTTTAGCTGAGAGTCCTACCAAAGAGGGATATAAAGTTTCAAGTGGCAATCTCCTGTAGTCAGGGAGACTTTCAAAGGAGAGAGGTGTACATCAATCCACCCACAACATTTTAATCCAAAATTTGTCTGCCATGCAAGGTATGTAGGAATCAAGATGAAGCAGAGACAGAGGGAACAGCCAATGCATGACTGCTTCAACTTTAATCCCATCCAATGTGAGAGAGACAACTACTGACACAATTACTCTGCTATGCTTGCAAGTAGAAACCTAGCATAACTGTCTTTTGAGAGGTTTCACCCTGCAGGGGATGGAGGCAGATGAAGAGACTTACAGCCAAACATCAGATGGAGTCTGGGGAGTCCTGTGGAGGAGTCAGGGACAGAAGTGAGCAAGTCAGAAGGGTCAAAGACATCAGAAGAAGGTCCACATACTCAACTAACCTGGGTCTGTGGGGGCTCACACAATCTAGGCCATTAACCACTGGTCATGCAGAAGTTGGACCTAGAATCCATACACATTAGTAGCCAATGAACAGCTTGTTATTAATGCAGGTTACTTACAAGTGGAGCCCCAGGGTGGCGTGGGGTGGGACATAAAACCATGCCAGAAAGTTTGGTAAGGTAAAGCAGGTCAAGACCTGGAATGTGGAGGGCACACAGCTAAGACTTAGGTGACTCCCAGCTGCCTGCTAAACTCCTGACTTAGAACAGATGCCATGCTTCTCACATAAAAGAGGAGTGACCACAGGTTAAGTAGGCTCATAACAGAGTTCTCCATGTTAATGATGCTTTAGAGGCTCTGAGGGCATAACCAGTAAACTCCCCTTCCCAGATATTCCTCCCTTCAAAAAGTGTTTAATCTCAGGCCCAACATTTGTGGTAGGATATGATTTTACAAATCCACTTTCTGCCATGGCAATAAACTATTTGGGACCATGGACCATCTCTTTTCACCAAGATCTGTTGTTGGAGCCATTAAGGGAGCCTTTATGTACAGAGCCTCAGCCTCATCTCCCATAGAAGTTATATCTGTGCTCCTAGCCACAACCACCACAAAGGCCAACACCATCATGCCAAGGACTCTTACCAATGAGACTAACAAGAGTTCCTCTCCACATCCCCACCCCAGGCCCAGGCCCCCAACTCCCTTCTTTGCTCTTTTGTGATTCCCAGTGCCTTCTGCATGTCAAGAGTCTGAGAACCCCAAGGCTTCAGGGACTCTCACACCAGCCCCAGCTTTCCCACACCCAAGACGGCTTGACATCTCCGGCCGCAATTAAGTGTGGATTCCTCTCACCTCCAGCAGGATGGTTTCTGCTCACCCTCAGCCAGATGAAGTAAGAAGGAACTCTGGGGGTGGGGGTGGGTTATCCCCTTTAAATTAGAAGCTGAACATTAAAGCATTGAGCCTCGATCAGAAACCTTTATTCTGGCTTCATCTCTTCTCGCCCTCCTGTTCCTTCTTCCATTCCCAGCCTCTCTTTCAGGTGAACGCGGTCGACTGTGACTGATGGCCCTCAACAGAATGGCGCCTGACTTGGAGCCTGAACACGAGAGACCAGCTGAGGAACGCTGTCTTAGGTAGAGCTCTATGGAAAACGGAACAAGAAGAGTATCCTGGACACTTGGTAAGCAACGAACAGCATTGATGCTAGCTATGGCTGTGTTTGCAAGAAGTGTATTTAAGGGGATATGGTCTAAGTGAATAGATATTGACCTGATGCCGATTTTGCCTAGGAGGTGACAGCGAATGATAGGTCAGGAGAATTCTAAACAGGCATTGCCCGCAGTCTAAGAGCTGCTTCAGGCGGGAAGAGCAGGGTTAGAAAGAATTGGAAAACTAAGAAAGCAGGGCACTGAGGTGTTACATTAGCTGCCTGCTACATCTCCAAAGAAGGAGATGAAAAGTTACATCTTGAATATGAGAGAGAGAGAGAGAAAAAAAAGGGTTTCAGAAAAACAGTTGTCCTCTTTCTAAGCTATGTCAGCAAAAAGGAATGAAAAGGCTATTTCAGGGCTCTTCTAGGAACAGAAGAAATTCAGGAGATGTCTGGAATTTCTCTTTAGCTCCTAGATGTCCTTCTTTGTTGTCTGTCATTGGCTCGTCAATGTCCACGTGTGTCAATTGTTTTTTTGTTTCATTGTCTAAATGTTTGTTCTATGTTGCATGTTCAAAAGAAAAGATCGTTAAAACTGCTTGATCCAACCCTTGGTCTAGTTTAACTTTGTTTTAAAGACAGTCTTAATGTGCACAGATGAGTTACCTGTAGCTAAGAGTTGAGCTGAGCTGGAAAAGCCTTTTCAGAAATTGATTGTTTGCATAAGCTGATCTTAAGGGGACCAACACCATTTTGGATGCTGTAAGGAAGCTGAGAGTTGTTTGTCTCAGAAAAATCTCTGTGACATGGTGCCTTTATTTTGAAATTGCAGCTAGAAAGAGAAAGAAAATTTTGTTTGGTCTAAATATATAAGATGCATAGCCACTTCATTGTTGTTTCTGATTGGTTTTAAAAGTATAAATATGTTCTACATGTCTTGGTTATAGATTATTGGCTTAAGTTATTGGGTGTGATTAGAAATTTACAACTTTGGTAACAGAAAGTTGGCATAAAACTAACTCAGGGTTAGAGTCATTCAGAAACCAAATGTATAAAAGACAAGATTTTAAAACAATGTCTCTTCAATGACATATTAAAAGCTCCTTCATACATTCATATATAAGAATTGACAACAAAACTTTGTAACATAAAGGTAATCTACTTGGTGTTGATTTTAGAGAAAATAGATTGTTTACATTTTTTTTGCTTTTGGTTTTGCTTCTCAAAATTATGGTTATGCTCTAATGTTAAAAAAGAAACTTAAAAATATAGTTTCTGCCAGTATTCCATTGACTATAGTTGGCAGTTCTAATCTTGAGTTTGGGATTTTTTGACTCACCCATGTTTATAGAAAAGAAGAGACAACAGTTAGGGTTAAATAAAGGTATTTAAAACAAGTTGTGATACAGTGCTGGCCTGCAGGAAATATAATTGTTGTGCCAGGCCTCTTAAAACAGGCCGAGATTAAGAACATTTACATTTAAATTAAGACAATGCAGATTGGGCTCTGCAGAAGCTTGGGTGAGACATTCCTTTTGTCTTGGTCTTCATGACCAACCCCTAGAAAGGTGTTTTCTGGGACTCGTTGATTGCCTTGCTTGTTCCTTGTGAGGGAGGCGTCAGCCTCAGGCCCAAAATTCACAACAGTTTATGGGCCAGGAGTTGTTACTATGTTGGAGGAATTAAAATTATGCTTGCTTCCCTTCATGGCATTGAAGGAAAAAGGTTTTGAAGGATTAATAGATACTGGGGCTATTTAACAGTTATTAGAGGGCAAGATTGCCTTCAGCTTGGCTTTTATCTGTTACTCTCATTCAGCTAAAAGGAGTTGGTTATTCAATTAATCCAAAAACAAAGTTCAAATTTAAGATTTATGAAACTAATGGGACATTACAGCCTGTCTTGCCTACTTAGGTTGCCATTTCAGTAAATACATATAGAATTATTATAGATTTAAAAGATTGTTTTATTGTTCCTTTACATCCTGGTAAAGGTGGTGAGGTTTAAATTCAATGAATTTACTAGTGATTTTTGAGAGCCCATGAAGCGATATCATTAAAAAGGTTGCCTCAAAGAATGATTAATAGTCTTACATAAGAAATTGTTGTTGCCTTAATACAAAAGTTAAGCATTTAAATCTCTCAGTGTATATTATTCATTGTATATTTTGTTAGCTGATCTCTCTAAAAGAGTTTTTCTGTACGCCTTTGCTCTAATACAATGAGCTTTAAAATTTTAGATTGCCTTTCGTTCCAGAAAAGAGTCAAAGACAATATCTTTTCAATATTTGAGAACTCAGTTATATCTTAAACAGATTGTGGCACAGAAAATTCCAATAAGAATGGATAATTGGGGCTAGAGAGATGGCTCAGCTGTTAAAGGCTAGGCTCACAACTAAAAATATTAGAGTTCAATTCCCAGCAACCACGTGGTGACTCACAACCATTTGTAGTAGGATCTAGTGCCCTCTTCTGGCTTGCAGGCATACATACAAAAATGGTTTACTTTTAATGATTCTCAAAAGTTGTTAACAGATATTAATTGGCTAAAACCTCATCTTAAGCTTACCATAGGAGAACATGAACCTCTGTTTGATGTTTTCAAAGGGGATACAAATCCTAATTCCCCTCGACAGTTAACTGATGAGCAATAGATAGCTTTGTAAAAGTATTGAGTAATCTGTTAGTTATCAAAAGATAAATTATATAGACTATAATAAATTGTTGGCTGTTTGAGGTATTGCTACTCATGTGCTCACAACAACTCTTTGGCAAAAGAAACCATTAATGGAGATTCATCCTTCTTCATCTCCAAGTAAAGTTTGAACATCTTATTATGAAACTATTGCAGTGTTAATACAGGATTGTAAGATAGAATCCTGAAAGTATTTTGGATGAAATGTGAATTCCTTATTCCAAATAGAAATTAAATTGATTATTGGAGAATAATGATATTTGGCCTATTACATGGCAAGGTTTTTAGACAAATTTGATAATCATTATCCATAAGACAAGTTGTTACAGTTGTTCTCTATGCATGCTTTTGTATTTCGTATAAATTTGCATTCAGCCCATAGAAAGGATGTTTACTATATTTACAGATGCCTTATCTATTGATTAAGGAGTATATGTAATTATATCACATGTTCATTTTCTTGAATTTTCCCCTGCTTCAGCACAAATAATTAAATTATGTGCTGTAACCACTGTTTGAAATGCTGACAAATCAAGCTTTTAATTGGTATACTCATAGCCAGTATATGGCTCACGGTTTGTAACTACTTAAAATTGTTGCCTTTTTAGATATTGCTAATTCTCAAATTTTATAGTTATTTATAGAAATACAGCTTAATTTAAGAAACATGTACTGTTCTTTAACTTTATAAGACATTCAAGAGCTCATTGGATTGCCTGGACCCCAGGACAATGCCAGAGCAGATTTGTATACCAGTCAAATTATAGACCTTACAGAAACAATTGGCCATACAATCTTATTCTTTATATCATCAAAATAATAATAGCTTGAGACAATAATTTGATATTTCTAGAAAGTGTGCAAGTTAAATTGCAAAAACTTGTTCTCAGTGTCCTCAATTTTCATAATGATGTTAAGCCTTGAGGACTTATACGTGATCAATTATGGCAAATAGATGTTACTCATTTTTGATTTTGGAAAATGAAAATATGTACATGTGACTTGATACCCTTTTAGGCTTTTTAGTTGCAACTGCTTTAACAAGAAAAGCAACTAAAAATTATAATTAGTTATTGCTTGCATTATTTTTCTACGCTTGGTGTTCCATATCAGATTATAGACAATGGAACTGGATATTACAGTTAAACATTTGAGATGGTATGTTGACAATTTAATATTATTCTTATTACTGAGATTCCTTATCCTCAAGGACAAGGAATTGTGAAAGAGAGATTATGGAACTTTAAAATAATATCTTGATAACTCTCTTGAATGTGGGAAGAACAGCTACTGATGCTTCTTCCCTGGTTTTGCAAAGAACTCTGAAAAATTGGCTTTTAAAAACTAAAAAGGGGGAATTATACCCCCCAGGGTCACCAAAAGCACACCTTGCTTTTGTCTTATTTTACATTTTCTGCAAACTGATGCTAAGGGTCAGTCTGCAGGGGATCCGCCACTGGCATCCGGTTACTTCCAACTCATTTGCCAGGGTCATGTGGAGAGACCCCTTAACTAACACTTGGTGTGGTCCCAACCATGTTTTAATTTGGGGCCATGGCTCAGCATGCATTTTTTCAGAAAAAGAGAATGGAGCCTGATAGCTCCCTGAAAGATTTGTCCGTCAAGTGCACACAGATCTTGAGCCTAATAATGGCGATTCTGATGATGATGGCTCAAAATCCTTATCTGCCAGCTGATTTAACCTGGCATGTAGTCTCCATCAATATTTAAAGCCACCCACCATACGTGGTGGCCAGACTTTGTGTCTAAATCCTTGTCAACAAGCAGTTGGATTAGGCACTGGAACATTTCCACTTCCAACCTTATTTTCTATATTGCTTGGATAAATCATGTTGCTTTTAACCTTTTAAACCTTGTGTCTCAAGCAGATAGGTTGCCTTCACACAGGATCGCTCTCAGCAAGCTCAGCTTTCATCATAGCAGTTATCCATCACTATGAAGAATTGCATCTAGTGCATGCCCACAGGTCCTTTGGTCTGAATGTGGTTTTGGTCTTATGGGAAAGAGTGTGCCACTGATGGCCGGTTAGTCAACGATGGGTAAGAGTGTCTTGAGTTCCTATAAACATAAGACAGAGGCTTAGATCAATATGCTATGTATGTTCCTCAAAGACGGGTAATATAGGAGTAATATAGATGCCAACCTAAGCCAGGCACGGTCGCCCGACCTCTCTGTACCCTAGATGGGATGGAACATTGTATCCCATTCAGCTTCTGGCACTGCTCATATCTTATAAAACTAAAAAGGGGGAACTGTGCCCTTCCCCCAGCCTAGAGCGGGCCTGAGAGACCTTGTTTACCACAATAGACCAAATAATAGGACCAATCAAGGCATTGTCAGCCTTGGCATTGCCCGCCTTGGTGCCTCCTTGGCTGCCCTGTAGCCTGCTACACAAGCTGAGAAGAATAGACTGCCTGCTGAGCTTGTCTTGACATCTCCGGCCCTCAATTACCTGTGGATTCCACTCATCTCCAGGAGGATGGTTTCCGCTCACCCCCAGCCGGCTGAAGCAAGAAGAAACTCTGGGAGTGGGGGTGGGTTATCCCCTTTAAATTAGAAGCTGAACATTAAAGCATTGAGCCTCGATCAGAAACCTTTGTCCTGGCTTCATCTCTTCTCGCCCTCCTGTCCCTTCTTCCATTCCCAGCCTCTCTTTCAGGTGAACCCAGTCGACTGTGGCTGATGGCCCTCAACATCCCACCACTGGAGGGGTGCCTTGATACTTTCCCACAGCTCAGCATCTACCTCTACAGGCAGTGGCATGGGGTAAGCACAGTTAAACTCCCTACTTTCTGCCTCCCTAAATGGCCATGCCAAGCAGCAGAGCAGACAATGGGCCACAACCCAATAGAGTGGTGTACAGAGGAACTTACCTTTTCTGAGGAGAGAAAGAGGGGCCAATGGGGGAGTGATTCGTAAGGGTGGGACTGGGAAGAAAGGAGGGAGGAGTGATTGGTATGTTGAAAGAATTTTAAAAAAGGGGACAAAACAATAATAAAGGACAATTAAGGAGATCCATTCTCTGAGAAGACCCCCCCCCAACACTTGCAAAGATTTTCTTAAAGTGTTCCACAAAGTATACACTGTGAAGATTTAGGAGGGATATTGTGACGCGCGCCCACCTCGCCAGCAAGGAAGACATGGCAACACACCAGGATCCTTCCGGAGCAAACGTTTATTCCAAATGAAAATGGAGGAAGACCCCAGGCCTGGAAAAGGCACTGTTTATATACCCTTGGAGCGGTGTGTACACCTCTGATTGGCTGCTTACTCGTTGCCTGCCAAAACGCCCTGGGATGGCCTGTGACTTTGGCACGCTTTTACCATAGCACATGCGCAGTTTACTTGTTTACTAGGAGGAGCACCGGATGCCAGCGCCATCTTGCAATGGCGGATGCTGCCAGCACAAGCCGTTGCTTCCTACAGGATATAACCCTACTGGGCCTCCAAGAAAAATTCGTGGAGGAGCAGGAGCAGGAGCCATTTGAGATTAAGAGTGAAAGCTGGTCTATTTTCCAAGGCCTGGCATGAGGAACAGTTCCCTGGCCCGCAGAGGATTCGATGAGACCCTAGGGAAGGGGACGAAAGAATGTTAGGACAAGAGACACAAAAAGGAAGCAAAGGTCTGAATGTCTGATCGAGTGCTTAAATTTTACTGTTCGGGTCTCCATTATAAAGACAAGCAGGCAGGAGGGTCATCTAATCAGTCAGGGTCCAGGGCCATCCAGTAATTGTTAAGTTCTTTGCAAGCGTTTCTTAGCCCAAACCACTTATTCCAAACTTTCTCACGAGCAAGAGGGCAATAAAAACATTTTTTTTTTTTTGGTTCAAGTTGCTTATCTTGACTAAATTTTTCTTCCAGGTAGGAAATCGATAAAGTCTTCCTTAACTCAGGCTGTTTACCTAACTGGCATTTTCTCTCAGGAGGACAATAAAGTCCTCCAGGATCCTGGCAGAAGAAATGCATTCCCAGTCCCCTTATCTGAGATTCTTGAAGAACCTCAGTGATTGCAATGAACCTAACTGAAATAAATATAAACATCAAGCTAAGAGTGACTCTTCTTTCCCACATGGAGACTGGGACATAACGTTTGCGAGTCAAGGGCCTGCTCAAGACTAAGCTTCAGTCATAGATGAGAGAGGGTCTCTAAGACAAAGGCCTTCTCTACTAAAGCAAAAGCATTTGATAGTTGCTGGAGCACAGGGAGTCATTATCTTCAGTGGCTTAGACACTGCTCTTTTGCCTTTGTTCCAGGGATCACTTCATACACATGTTCACCTGTCTATCCCTGGTTAAATCTGGTGAAATCCAAAACATAGAAAACAGCAACAACATCAAAGACAAACAAACAAAAAACAAAAAAAAAACCAAAGAAATAACAATGCAAATAAACATGACAGGAGAGTGACTCATTGGGAACTGTGGTTATAGTTCATGGGAAATGGAGGGAAATAAGAGTGAGTAATGAGTGTGATCAAATGTATCATATATTAGTATGAAATTATTAAAAAAGAAGTTAAGAGAAAAATTCAATTTTTTGACCATAAACATTCATAATATGAAGCAAAAAATATTTCTGTTTGTATTTGACCATAATAGAGTGAGGAACACTGAGTTGGTTATCATGACTGGGAATCTTGCTACGAAATATGAGATGAGCACATAAGGAAGGAAGGTCAGGCTATTGGTTCTGAAATGATGCTCATTTCTCACAGCCTGATTCTTCCACAGCTGGGTCAGAACACTTTCTCTGCTGTTTCTGGGGATTTTAGGTTTACTAGGAGGAGAGTGTAGTTTATTGTGTTTATTTAGAATCTACACTCTCCTTTATTTGAGTACTTAACTAAAGATGTTGTAGGCCTTGAAAGGGAACCTAATAAAAGGTACAGCAGTTGGACACCAGAAGTCTCCTTGTTAACCATATCTGGAAATAAAGGCATTTTTAACTAAGTTCATAAATTCATACGTAAGGTAGAAGACTTGGCCTGTATAATTCTCCTATTGGTGCCCAACTCTGGTCCCTTGCAGCTTATGGGCCATATTACTGAGGTTTCATGGGTCAACTTGCTACTTTTGAGCAGAACGTTTGTTCATGCCATTCAAAATCTTAGACAGATTTAAGTTTTGTTGATTAGCATTGATCAGGTCTTTGAACAATGCTTGCCCTTAAATGGGATGCACCAAGTGTCTTCTCCAAGGCCTCCCTATTATTTCTTTCATGTTGGCAATCAAATCTAACCAGCAACAGCCATGTGAGTTGTCTATCAACAGATATGCTAGTTTCTTTTAGATTATTTGTCAAAATCTGAGGTAGAGGTAATATTTTTTTTTACTGGATGTTTTATTTACATTTCCTATGTTGTCCCCTTACCCCATCCCCCACCCACCCAGGAACCCCCAATCCCCTCACCCCTCCTCCTTCTTCTCTGTGGATGTAACCTCTATCTACCCCCCCCACTCCCACCTCCCCACCCTCAAAATTCCCACCCCCTGGGGCATCCAGCCTTCATGAGGTCAAGGTTCTCTTCTTCCACCTATGCCCAGCAGGGCCCTCCACTCTTACATATTCAAATGAAGCGCTGGATCCCTCCCTAAGTGCTCCCAGGCTGGTGGTTTAGACCCTGGGAGCTGTGGTTGGTTGGTATTGTTGCTCTCCTCATGGTGCTGCAAATCCTTTCAGCTCTCCTTCAGTCTTCACTCTAACTCCTCTATTGAGAGCCCCATGATCAGTTCAATGGCTAGTTGTGAGCATCTGCCTCTGAGTATATCAGACTCTAGAAGACCTCTGAGGAGATATCCATATCAGGCTCTTATCAGCATGCACTTCCTGACTTCTACATCAGCTAGAGCTAATATTTTATAGCATGTTGTGTAGTAAAATCTTAAGACCTATCCATTTTTACTGGCACAGAATGCAGTATAATGGAAAGAGGCAGTGAGCTCATGACTTAGTTATCTTAAACTACAAACAATCTGACCTTCATGTCATTGCATGTAGAAAGCATAGAGTAAGAGCAGGTGTACCACTCAGTCTGCCACCAGGGCTAACTCACAGACTTGGAACACATCTTCCATGACTGCTCGATACCCAGTGTTCAGATATTTCCATAAACATATCTCATTGATACACATCATATCTCAAGTCTCTAAAGGTAAGAGCCATATGGTGGTACATCTCCTTTTGAAATGACTACTACACAGTTGTCACTGTAGTCTACTATAGCTGCCAGTGGTGCAGAATACAACCCTTCTCTCTTATCTCCATAGCCCCCTTAAGTGGTCCAAGTGGTCCCTGGAAATACTGTCACTTACTGAGCCTCTGGGTTTCTGTCCTCTCATATAGTGTATCATTTCACAAAGTTGTCAGGTAGCTCTGAAACAATTATACATGTAAAACTTACCAAACAAGCAAAAAACCCAACACTAAAATGATTCCTAATAAAAATCCGGTATACTCATATCTTTGTGTCTTATTCTCATATTATCAGAAAGGGTGCTTCCATATCAGATAGGAATAAATACAGAGACCCACAGCTAGATGTCATGCAGATGGAGAGATTCATTTGAATGCACATCTCAAAACATGTTGTATCCATCTCTTTAGAGATCGATCAGGAAACCACATAGAAGAAAAGAAAGAATAAATGATAAAGAAAGAGGAGATGGAGATCATCATGAGGACAAGGTCATCCATAATAATTGAACAAGGCTCAGACGAACTCAGAGAGACTGAAGCAGCAGTCACAGGGCCTGTACCTGTCTGCACCAGGTCCTCTGCATTTATACTTTAGCTTTAAGTAAAGTACTTTTACAACATTTCTGAAAATGCAAATGATTATGTCTCTGATTCTTGTGCCTTCTTTGGGGGCTCTTTTATTCTTCTGTTGGATTGGATTTTCCAATTTTGTATAGGATGGTTTTCTTTTTATTTTGTTAAAAAATTAAGAAATTCAGAAATACATTCTGTTATATTTTACCTTCATTTTAACCCATTTTTCATTTTGTATTATTTTCTGAGTTCATAACTGTTTTGCACTTTCTATTTCCTTTAATTATGTTTTTCTTACATGTGTCCTTTGACAATTTTGCATGTACATCTGTTTGTGTGTGTGTGTCATGAATTCTATGATGCCCCAAACTTCATACCTTCATCTACTTCATCTTATCCATGTTGATATTATCCCACTTTCCCTACCACTACCTTTCTGACATTCTTGTTCTATGTTTTGCCCTTATGTGGGAAGCTGAAATAAGTAAGATGACAGTAATATAACAAGTACCACCAACTGACAGAAAACATGTAAAAATCAACTTCAGGGGTCTCCACTACAAAATATTAAATGGTGTTAGAAGGAGGAAATAAATAAGTAATGACCCTATAGGACAATGTTGGCTTTTAGTCAGGTTTGAAAGCATTCACTCTTAATCCCATCATTCTAGAAGCTGAAAATGGAGAATCGCTTAGAGTTCATGCTCAGCCTGAACTGCATAAAAATATTCCATCTAAATCAAAGCAGATTCAGTAACATGGATTATAATAGTTGTACAAAAACATACTTGTTCAAAAACCACCTCACAGCATTAAAATATGTTAAACAAACTAGAACACAATGTTCATTTAAGAAAGATCTTTGTGAATATATTAATATAAATTGATATCATGATCTGAAGATTGATATATAACATCTTTCCTAATAATACTAATTTTTCAATAACAAGTTATATTTGAGTACATTAACATATTCCTTTTTTATCAGTTAAACAAAACAATTTTAAAGTTGCATTTATCATGTAGCCACAGATAGCAGCATTACTTTTTTGTGTGAGTGGTTTTGTCCTGGTACCTGTTAACATAATTTGTACTTATGTTTGAATACAATTGTCTATTTTTTCTACTCTTGGAAGCAAAGTTATCCATACAATTAATATGAACATATAATAATTAGTGTAGCATTAAAAAATGGTGATAGATGAAACTTACAAATTTCATGCCCTGTCTTTTCTTTAATTTTATGTTTGAATATTTTTCTATCATTATAAAGAATATTCTAGATGATGTGTTGGCCTAGTTCGAAATCTTCTAACCAATACTTGCTCAAGTTCAAAACAAGGATGGAGGAACACGGAAATATATGATAAAGATTGAAAAGTGACTATTTAGAAGACAACAAAGAGGAAGTACTCATTATTTTGATATGAGGAGAAAATATTTAGATTGGCATATCCTCTCCTAGGAGCCGAGGAAGTCCAGTGATGTTGCTCTTTTCTTCCCCATGAACTAGAAATTTTTTTCTAGAATGCTGAAAGGTCAAGTGTAGTCTGATCCTTATTTTCTCTGTCTGATAATGATTCTCAAGCTTCATCCATCTTTTAGTTGTTTTTAAGGAGAGATTCTCTCTACTCCCTGCAATTCCTTGTTAATCTCAAGTGAAAATTCCAAAGGATTTTAAATTTTTGAGATTAATATTCCTTCTGAAGCTAATTAATATGATTAGATATTTTCATTTGGTTTTTAATTTGTCATTCCTTCAAATGTTCATGAGAACCATAACATACAATGAGTCTGTGTGTCTGACTGTATGTATGTATGTATGTATATATCTGGTTTTATTTTTTTATATGTGTGTGTTTCCAGTGTGTGTGTAGATTGTGGTGTAGTCTTGTGTGAGTGTGTTTGTATGTGTATGTATGTGTATATGTGGGGCATGTGTCTGGTGTGTATGTATATGTGTGTATATGTGTGCATGTTTCTATATCTGAGATAATTATCCATATAAAAGACTTCCTACATGGGTAATATATGACAGTAGCAATTATTAGAAATGACATTACTGGCAAACAATTCATGGCTGAAACCAAGCAAAGAATATGTTCATGGGACACAGAGGTAACCAACATGCTGGTAGAAGAAATACAAAGGAGGCTCTGACTGACAAATTCATCATCAAAATAGAGGAAAAGTTGCTATGTGGAGTTGTTGTACTTTCATTGTGCCCACCTTGCCTCCAGAAGGCCTGATACATAAGCAAAATCACTTGGGTAATGACCCTGATGTGTCACTGTAAAGGCTATAGAGTTTCTAGGTTCTACCTTTTTGTGCAGGAACATTCCTCTGTCCTTAAAGGGAAATGTGGAAAAAAATAAGATCCAGTTTAAATATTTTTGAAAAATTATTTTGTATTTTATTGTGTATATCTCTTATTTTGCTGTTTCTTATTTATAGCTTTCACCTATACTGGGCATGAATCCTGGTTCCAGAGTTGGGATTATGCAGGTTAGAATGTACAAACACTTTATAAGTGTTATTTTGTGAAAAGTATTGAACGTTATGTCTTTAAAATTATATTGAATAAGATTTTAAATTCTTTCTTTAATAGTAAAATGCTCATAAAAATGGCTAACTCTGCAAATTAAAGGTGTCCTGTCTCATTTTGTTTATTCAAATTACTGAAAATCTCTTTTTAAAAAATATAGTTTCCTTAAAAAATCATATCTTACTAAATGACCATGGAGAACCATTATCAGCAATGATTTAGTAAACTTTACATTTTTCTATATTGTTCCCTTTCATTACCTCCCTTCGATTCCTCCCATGCACACTGTAATGCTCTCTTTCAAACCCACTGTCTGCTTTGTCTTTACAATTTATGACCAAAATTTGAGTCAAATCATCCCACAGTAGACTGTAATGTCTTGTTTGTTGGTCTTCCCTCATAGACACCAGTCACTGCCCAGGATCTAGAAAACATCCCAGATCAACCTGAGCCTTCACACACTCAGTGCCCATATCTTCCAGAGTGACAGCCTTTATTCTTATACTAGATGGATCAATTAGTATTAAATTAGCAAGTGATGTTTCTGCTTCCACATAACACTTCATATAGAGCCTAAAGTTTAGGCAAAAGGTGGTGTCACTTTTTAAAGTCATGGGCTGATAAGGAAATGCATTCATGCTGAGATTTCCAGTCATCTGCATGGTGTGTTCTATATTCTCAGCTCACCAGTTTCATTTTTTCAAGACTGCTCACAGTCTCACAATTTCCCATTTGATTTGTCACTAGCACGTGGAACCTTGCCCTTTGTAAATACTGTCATCTTACCATGCAAGTTGCTTTCACACTGCACAGTCTTAGCTCGAATTTCTTTGAAATAGGCTCAGCTCCTGGCTCATGCTCCAGGGCCTCTGTGGTTCTCTGAGTTCATCCTTCTTATTGGTTTGAGGGTGAGACTTGTAGCGTTTAGAGTCCAGAAGTAGTTATGCTGCACTGGCTGCTGTTCCCAACTGAGTGTATCTCAATACACTGAGCTCCTTTTGCGTTCTGATTCTCGCTCATCAGAATATTTCAGAGAGTAACATGGGGCAGTAGTCTTGATTAACTAATTTTGAGCATCCACTTGGTGCATCGTTAATCCACTGCTTTATTTTTGCTGAATTTTCTTCAGGGAATTTTCCTTTGCTCCCTTTAATGCAAGGTATGTAGACAGCAGATTTGCCTTCTTCTCCACCCTTTTTGTCTACCACTTTAAGACACTTTTTTCCCCTGATTTGTAGCTGTATTAATCAATACTTGTGTACTTTAATCTAGTTTTCTTATTCTGCTTTTTATTTCAATGTTCTCTTGCCTTTCAATGCTTCTTGTAATTTTGATATTTTGTGTTTTCTTTTCAGAATGTGAGAATTTACCAGACTATTTTTTGCCATACACACACACACATACACACTCATATTGAAAGGAACATATCAAATATATGTTGAAAGGAAGACTTATGTACCTTGATATTATTAGTAATTCTTGACACCTCAGAGAATTGTGATTCAGATTTGACAGTTCATTGTGATAATATTGAAGCTCCGTGGGAGAATACAACAGAATATACCAGAAACTCAGTGGAGGGGGTTGGAACTTTGAGAAAGATTCTGAGAGATAATTAGAAAATATACTGCAGAGATAAATAAAATGTTCTCATCAAGCTAAGAAAAATGTTCTCACAGTAGGTACATTTTAAAATATCATTATCATTTTAGATTTGTCTTCTTTTTAAAGGAAATTCACCAGACATTACATCAAAATCCCAAATACTTTTCATTTAGCTACACCTTATTGGGTTACATGATCTTACTTTAGCTTAGTGTTTATTATCATTAAGGATTCAGTATCAGAACTCAAAACAGCTTCCATTTCATTTATATTTTTATTAATTTTACATCTAATCTTTCTTCCTCCATAATTTGACACAAGATTTCTCATTAAAATTCAACTGTCATGGTTAGTCTCTAGTTGCCTGGGATTTTTTTTTCAGATTTCTTTATTTTGCATGTGTTAATTGTTTTTTGTTTGTTTGTTTGTTTGTTTTGTTTTTCTTTTTTTTTCCAGAACCCACATACTTCACTTGAGTTTTATAGAAAAATCCCACAATTTGAGGATGGGTGATGTTGTTAGCTCACGATCACACCCACATTACCTCAGGCACGGAAGTACCTGAATTAGAAGCTGTGTACAGAGGAATGATTGATATAGATTTCTATGCTATCTCCTATCTGGGCTCGGTGTTTTCTTCTCAAACAGTTAATGTCCTGTAGAACAGACATAATTAACCGATGCAATGCAATGAAATTGCCACAGTATAAGCAAGCAGTGCAAAGGCATTGGTAAACAGTTTAAAATAAAGTGTTTGCAAACCTGGAAAGATGTAACAGATGGATAAAACCGCATAGTCCACACCATTACCAGTGGAGTTAGATAAATGTATATTAAAATAAAATTACACAAAACAGTGGGACAAAAAGTAATTGTGGAGCTACAGGGTAGAACAAATCTATTTCTGTCGTAGTGATTAGGAAACAATGTCATAGGGTAGGATCAGGGGTCCAATATTAATACATAGATCAAATGATTTCACTTCTTTCTAGTTAGTTCAACTTTCTAATACCACGACACCTTCAAGATATACTATATGTGTGCACACAAGCTTTGAATATAGACTCTTAATAATTCAGCATAGAGAGCGTTCATTTTGTTTACCTTTACTTAGAAATATCTTTCTTACTTTTTTACTATTCACAAAGTTGTAGACTGGAGCATACAGAGATTATTGTTTGAGGCCAGCTCCAGAGCTCTGCTCATTTCTTGAAGGTAGCTAAGGGGAAAAGATCATTGGAGGGGGCAACACTTAGTCTTGGGAGAGATTAGAGTTGCTTTTATTTAATAATAAGGATACTTATCTTGAGGTTAAGTTACTCTGAGGCAGAAGCCACTGGCCTCTTTGTCCATTGACACACTTTTGTTTTTGTATTTAAACAGCTGGGTATTAAGTAAGAAGGTTATTTTGTTCTTTTCTCAGCAGGAATTCTTTTCTAGGACCTAAGGATTAGTGTTTATTTAACTCCTTGTCAGCTAGGGAAATTTCCCCCCAGGAAGAGAAAAAAATGAGATAGTTTAAAAAAAGATTTGTAATCTTTAATTCTAAGGGAAAGTAAAAGGGAAAAAACCTATCAAAATATATGCTATCTTAATTTCTTTGTTACTCTACTCTGCTGTCTTCTTCTTCCTCCTAATCTTGCTCACTCCTTCTAACTTCTTGCCTAACTCTTTCTGCTATAATGTAACAGTTCCTAGGTTTTTGTACATTTTCTAGGAGAATAGGTCATATTGTTTTTACAAGCTTTCAAAAAAATTTTCTAAACAAAAGTTGTCTGAAAGTTCAAGCATAAATTCAAATCATAAACCGAATAAGAAATTTGCAATAGAGATGTTTACATGTGTTGTCATTAAGACTAGTTATCTAATTTGGCATGCATTATCTGGCAACAGCTCCACGGGTTCATTGAGAGTCTAGAACTATAATTTTAGTGGCTAAGTTTACATTGATGTTTTGTACAGATAAAGCCAGTCAATATTTTATCTAAAGTTGATTACATGGCCGTTCAGTATTGGTAGAAATATGTATAATTGTTATTAAGCTGAAATTATAATTTCTTAAATGGTACAAAATTTATTTTGATTTCAAATTCAAGGGTTTCATTGGTATATTTTCTTCGATTAAGTCAAAATGGGTGGTTAGAAGGCTTAGACCCAGTCCTTCTTTAATTTTTTTAACTGATTTGAGATGGTTAGCTTGTGAGTAAAGGGCCTATAGCAAATTCATGGCTCTGAGTTTATTGTTAGGGTGTTTTCTAGATTTTAATTAGGAATAACTGAGAGGAGTTAACAGACAGCAGTCCACATTGCTTTGCATAGATAGTTGGTTTTTAAAAATGTCAGAAGTTCACAAAATTGACAGTACAAACATTTCTTTATTAAAGTCATTTGATTAGAGACCTATCTACTACTGATAGCTTCCCCCTCTTAGATTCTAAGAAGAGATTGAGCATCTTTGGAGTTACTCCAGTTGTGGTGAGACAGGCAATAGGCAAGAATTCTGTCTTTTCATCTATAGACAATACACTCTCCAGAAAAAGGACGTACTCGTGGAATAGTCAACTGAATATATCTGCTGAGACAGAGTGATTAGCCCTTAAAAATTCTGCATTACTAGGTCTGTCATATGATCCTGGGGCAGAAGGCTGAAGACTAGATGCTCCAAGGTTTTGAAGTAAGGGACCGTCCAGGTGTTCAGCCATCTCTATAAATTGGCTAACTTTTGGAAGCTATGCTTTGAAGCTCCCATATCTTCAGTTAATACAGTCATTCTGGATTTCTGATGGGGTTGAAGACTTATAGTCTCATAGCCAACCCAGGCTATTTATTTTGAGAGATTTTTTTTAAATTTTTTTATTTTTTTAAAATTTTAACAGAAAGACTAATATGTAGCCGTGTATTTCCGCCACAAGTTGAGAGGAGCTAAGGTTGGAGGAGTATGGAGAGGAAGAGGAGCAAAGAGGAAAGAGAAGAAGGAAGAGAAAGAGCTAGGGACGTTAAGATGTAGGAGCCATGGATGACTACGCATATACTGAGAGCAGTCCTGGGTAACAACTTATATCTAGGTTAGTTAATTGGATAACACTTCTAATTGTGTAGACATCTTGTTATTTAAGCATTACCAAATATATAAAACTATTCGATAATCTTAAAAATAAATAAATAAATAAATAAATAAATAAATAAAGATGGATGAAAATTAAAATATTCATGCTCAATATTTCTATTAATTTTATGTTTGAGTATTTTCCTATCATTATAAAGGATGATCTAGATAATGTGATGGCCTAGCTGGAAATCCTCTAACCAATATTAGTTCATGCTAAAAACAAGGATGGAGAAACATGGAAATATATGGTAAAGATTTCATGGTGAGTCTTTAGAAGACAGCAAAGTGGAAGAACTCATTACTTTGATATGAACAGAAAATATTTGGATTAGCATGTCCTCTACTGGGAGCCCAGGAAGTTTAAATGATGTTGCCCTTTCTTCCTCATGAACTAGAAACTTTTCTTTAGTGTTCTGAAAGGTCAAGTGTAGTCCCACCCTTATTTTCTCTCTGTCTGATAATGATTTACAAGGTTCCGCCATCCTTTCATTTTGTTTAGGACAGATTCTACCTAGTCTCTGCAATTCCTTTCTAATCTCAATTGAAAATGAAAAACTATTTAAAATTTTTGAAATTAATATTTCTTCTGTGGTACATTAAAGTGGTTAGATTTTTTCATTTGGTTTTTGATTTTCATTCTTTCAAATGTTAATGAGAACCACAATATTTAATGAGTTGGACAGTCTGTCTGACTGTATGTATACATGTACATATATAGTGTTTTGTATGTGTGTGTGTTCTTTTGTGTGTGTATAGGATGTGGTATGGTTTGGTGTGAGTCTGTTTTTATTAGTGTATGTATGTGTATGTGAGGCATGTTTGTGTGTGTGTGCATGTGTGTATATGTATGTGCATCTGTCTGTATCTCAGTGTAATGCCCATGTTCCTTAGCACATGTATAGAAACCAGAAGACAATTTTTGGGTGTCTATCCTAGAATTTCCACCATCTACTATTTTAAAAATTAGGATTAAATGAAATTCATTATGATTATTTTAAGTACATATAAAATTTCATAATATGACCAATCATATTT
The DNA here is from genome assembly GCF_004785775.1 of Grammomys surdaster. Lineage (NCBI taxonomy): Eukaryota > Metazoa > Chordata > Mammalia > Rodentia > Muridae > Grammomys > Grammomys surdaster. Next base: position 14,013,587 of record NW_021604617.1, read on the forward strand.
GCTCCTTCCCACCAATAAATGATCCACCTTCATCATCAGTACTTTTTAAAGTTGGTGTAATCAGTGAGGCTGTATGCACCTACTGTCAACAAAAGCTCTTAATTGTATAATGTAGTTTACCTCCAGTGTCATACAGTCAATGCTTTTTTCATATGTGTATTAATTGCTTCCACTGGACAAATATCAGGAAACATGATTTCATTGCCTTAAAAGTCACATATATTCTCCCTTATTTTTCTTTTCCTCATTTCACTGCCCAAAATCTTTTTACATTTCCACAGTTGTTTCAAATGTGGAGTGCAATGTAGTATGTCACTTCTGGAGACTGCAATCTTTTTCTTAATAATGACCATACAATACTCTTTTTTATTTCCTTAGCATGAGCACTATATTTGGTGTAGCACTGAATAACATTCAATTGTTTAGACTAACCCCTGCTGATTGAACCATTTTCCTTTGAGAGATATCCAGCTTGCTTCTACATTTTGTCTTATGTGAGCCAAGATATTACAAATATTCAAATAGAGGCTTTAGTGTCTTCAAAGATAATTGCTTACTGGATCATATGTTATGATTATATTCTTAGGTATTATCAGAGATTGTCAAATGTATCCATGAGTGGCTTTGTGTTGTGCAATATCATTATAAATCAGTTAGCTTTATCATTGTACTACATTCTTCATGACATTAAGCATGGGATGTATGGAGTTCATTCATTAAAACACATATGCTACTTCATTTTTGTCTATAGAGTTTGAGCCTTAGGTGTGGGACTGTGCTCCATCACTGTACGTTGTTTGTTGTGTTTTTCTGTAATGGCCTCTGTCTAAAGAGACATTTCCTGGATGAAAGGTGAAAACTACAGCTATTTGTAAGTGTAAGAACTAATGTTTCTAGATTGCTGGGAATATGCTGTCCTGTTCTTGGATGCCTTTTAAAATAATGTTTATAATCTCTCTCTCTCTCTCTCTCTCTCTCTCTCTCTCTCTCTCTCTCTCTCT
>NW_021604617.1:14014597-14092457 GCF_004785775.1 Grammomys surdaster
TCTCTCTCTCTCTCTCTCTCTCTCTCTCTCTCTCTCTCTCTCTCTCTGTGTGTGTGTGTGTGTGTGTCTGTGTGTGTGTACTTCCATGTTTGAGTACAAATGTCTATGTTACTTTTAGTGTCTTGTGTTTTCTTATTCAAATGTACAGAACGACATGGGAGTGAACCTGGGCAATTTATTCTATCAGGTTGAATTAACTCTTTAAAACCTTTAGTATGTCCAGTTCTATTTTTAAAAATTCATTGAAAGTACAATTTTTTTAGTTGAAAATAATCTTTGCAACATGGGATACAACAAATCCACTAAGAGGAAAGGAAAAAGTTCAAAGGCAAGTTCTGCTTATCTTACTTTCTTCATTTTACGCTGTCCAGGATTCCATGGCTATGGATAGTCTAGCCCATAATCAAAACAAGTCTTCCAACATCAATGTAGTTAAAATAATCCCACACAGGCATGCCTAGATGTTCCAGAGAGTCAAGGAGACTATTAATACTGACTATCACAGGTTTATTACATCCATTAGTTCTGACATGTTAAAGCATCCTTGCTTCTTTGGAATAAAATCTACTGGATCATGTTTTATAATTTTAAAATCAGTTCTTTAATTTGGTTTACAAGTGTTTTGTTTAGAAAAATCCTCATATTCGTCAGGTGTTTTGGCTGTTTCTTTTGTTGTTGCTTTACAATGGTTTTCATAGCTACACACAAGAGCTTCTACCTCATTCCTGTCCCTTGAAATTCCCCAATGTCCTCTCTCCCAAATTCATAACCTCTCCTTTCTTTAATGAATATACAGTTTATTGAGTCCCTTTAGCATTGATTCTATTAACATATGTTCAGAGCTGAAGACATGAAAGTAAATAACCTCAGCAGGATCTCTACACTGAAGGACATTGGTTCTACCTCACTAGCCACTGACCACCTTGTAGCGTTTCATCTAGTGCATGATTGACAGCTCTCCTAGGTCATGTCAGCAGTAGGGACTAATGTGGGTTAGAAGAACAGAACTGGTCTGAAGGTTCTGAAACACTGAGTCCAAAGAAAGATGTATTTATTTTTGACAAACTAATTTTGGGCATTTGTTCTGGTGAGAATAAAATATGACAGATACTCTTACATTAGCAATAAAAAATAATTAAACATAAAAGCTAAGAACCAAAAATTATAATCCATTTGCTGTAGAATTTTATATAAAAAAGGAATTTATTTTAAGCAACAGAGAATCTATACTGCAACAGATAATGCTATCTTTTCATGTGAGAGAACTGATGTATGTAGTTCATGTCCTGAAAGAAGATGGGAAAATTACAGAGTTTTAATATAAGTAGTGCTATAGATTAACCTGCTGTTATTTCACTAAAGGGTTGTAAGGCTGAGTTGCATTTATATAGAAGGCAAAAGATGTTTGCATTTTGAATATATGTTTTAGAATGAGGAATATCTTCTATGGAAGATAGTCTTACTGAAAAAATAAACATTGCTTCATACATATTTGAAGAAAGCTACTGTTATTAGATTTGAAATCTTTAATGCTTATTTTCTCAATTTATTTCCTGTCATAACGTAACATATGATTATCTATATTAAGAATTTAAAAATGCACATGAAGCTACAATTAAAAGTAGACATTAAATCAGAGTTCACAATCTTCTCCTGTGTATTGAAGCTTGGTAGATAATACTCAGCTAGGCCAAGTATAAAAATCTCAATCAACATAAAAAGTTAAAACATCATGGCTAATTTTTGTCTGTGAATGGGACACATGATACAAAGAACAACAAATTCAAATAATAAGGCTTCACCATTAAAAGTTCTAAGAGAAGCAGTACTAAACTCTCAATCCTGCATTTGGTTTGAGGACTTTCCAGTACAAAAATATCATGGAGATTCAGTCTCTGAGGAGACCCTCACACTTCCAAAGCTGACATTCAAGTGCTCTAACAGGTAAGCCTAATTGAGTGTTAAGGGCAGTATTAGTTTACCATGTTTCTAGAAGTAGGTTTGTTGGTGAAGGAGCAGCCATTTGAAATCTAAATGTGAAGGCTGTTCTATTTACAAAGGCCTGTCTCCAAGAACAAGTGCTTTATCAGTCCCTTATCTGAGGTTTGTAAGAACTTAACTGACTTGAATGAATGTGAACACCCAGCTAGGCCTTTCTCTTCTTTCCATGTGGAGAAATAGACCTAAGTTTGCATGAACAATAGCCTGCACAAGGCTGGTCATATCAACATTCAGTCACAGATGAGATAGAGTCTTGTAAGACAAGGCTTATCTTTAGGGAGTCATTGGCATTGGTTAGCAGCAGGGGAAGTCATTTTCTTCAGTCATTTAGCCACTTTTAATTCGCTTTGTTGCTGGGATCACTTTATATATATGACCATATGTTCTACTCCGTGAACTTCCCAACAACAAAGCAAAAAATGCAAAGAATCGAACACACAAGGAAACAAAGCAATAAAGGCAGGAGAGAGATTTATTGGGACAATAACTTATAGTTCATATGAGAGAGAGGTAATGAAAAGAGTGTGAAATGTGACTGTGAACAATAGGACAAATCAATAAACTTAATACTTTAAAACTTCAAAGCTTCATAGTTCAAAGCACATGACATTTTCATTCCTATATGATCAGACTACAGTGAGGAAGAGGGAGGAGCCCATCTTGACTTTACTAGAATTCTTGCAATGAAATAACATGTGCATTTAAGGAAAGGAAAGTTAGGCTTTTAGTTCTAAAATGATGCTAATACCTATCTGCAAGCTCCTTCTACAGGTAGTACAAAACCCATTTTTTGTTGCCTCTGGCCAATTTTAGTATTTAACAGGAGGTTGGAGAGAGTTTGCTTTATTTATTTACAGTCTCTAATCTCCTTTGTTTGGGTGGTTAAAAAGAGGTAATAAGACTTAAAAAGAGAGACTTCTAAGAGCCACAACATGTACGATACCAGGAAACTTGTAGTTAAATATTTTGGGAAGTCAATCTCTCTATTGCTAAATACAAAATTTCATCTAGATCAAGAATGCCTTTGTATTTAAAATTGTCTCTTTGCTGCCAACTCTGGTCCCTTGAAGCCTATTGTCCATGTGATTGAAGTTTACTGGGTCCACTTGATTCGTTTGAGTGTAATAGTTGCTCTGGGACAACTTGTTTTTAGATGGGTTTAACTCATGTTGGCTAGCATTGTCAACGTCTTCAAATAAAGTTTGATCTTTCTTGGAGGCGGAGAATACCTTCTCAGGGTCCTGTATATTTCTATCACCTTGGTGGTCAGTCTTGTCCAAGACAGCCTTGTGATTTGTCTTACGATTAGAAGATGTGGTAGAGTCCTTTGCAGTCTCTGTCAGTACCTGAAAGAGGGGAATATTTATAACAAGTTTTTAATAAGAAACCTAAGACTTATCCATTTGTATTTTCACAAGATGCAGTAAGATGTGAAGAGGCTGTGAGCTCATATTTACTGTAGACTTCACAGTGAGTACTTGCCTGCATGTCATTGAAGTTAGTGTGGGTAGTACTTGAAGCAGGCAGATCTCTAAATTTGAGGTCAGTCTGGGACAAAGCAAGTTCCAAACCCTTTAATCCTTTAAGTATACTCCTTTAATCTGGGCCAGACCTTTTGCTGGAATACTACAGAAGGACATTGGAAGAAGGAAGACTCACTCTAGGCTGCCTGCTTGCACTTGCCTATGAGCATCTGTTGGAACCTACTTTTCAGGGTTTCAGCTTATATAGAAGACCAACTGAAACAACTAGTCCTGTGGAATTGAGCAACTACTACGGATGTCTGCATCCTGTGTTTCCACCAAAGTCCATGTGGATGACAATTATCAGGACTGTTGTCTGAAGCCATAATGTTTATGGGAGAGCTGGATCACTATGCAGTAGCCCACAGCACTGAGGTATAGGCTGTTGCATTGAAAAAGACAGAAAGCTGGCTCCTTGCACCTAGGCTACCTCACAGGTTTCCTTAGCTGATGACTTCTAGCTTAGATGGAGGCAAGAGACTCATCCATCCTTTAGGGCTGGGTGTCTAGGAGTTTGACCATGCTCCATTGAATATATGGACCATATAAAATGGAATATTTTTGTTTAGGGATAGCAGAGAAAGGGAGATTATGGGAAAAAGGGCGCAACTATGCAAGACTGACAGGTGAGCATGATGGTGGTCATGATATGAGATTCCCAAACAATCAAAGGAAAATAAAAATAGATAGATCAAACCAATAACTAGAAGCTAAAAGGATCATGAAAAAGTGTTCAATATGAGTGAACAACATGTCCTCATATTTGATTAGGAACCAGGTACATGGTACAGAGGAAGAGATGGTTATTCATCTTTTGAGATTTAGGCACATTTTACATGCTACAGTGATAAGCAGATCATTTTGGCTGTTGGTCCTTATATTCAATTTTATTTTAGAATGGGTCCTCCTTTGGATGCTGGATTCGTCTACTCTTTTACATTTCAAAGTGGAATAATTGCAACTGAAGATAAGCTCAATAGATGAACTCACCTCTTAATTCTTTACTCACCGACATGTCTCTCAAGCCCCATAATATGCAAATAGGATGCCTAGTAAGTGTCATATATTCGTAGCACATCTGCCTCTTCAAGTGTCCACTTCCCTCATGACCTTCATGGGTATTATAGCTATAAATGCTAGAGCAAAATCTTATTCTATATTTGTAGCCCTCTTATATGCTCCCAGGCCAAATGAGAATATTGTAACCCACTGTACTCTATGGATTCTGTATTCTTATGTAAAGTACTATTTTTAAAAGAGTCAGGTAGTTTTGAGATAAATATTTATGTAACACTCACCCTTCCTTCAGCGTGCATTGATGGTAGCAGCAGAGTTATGAGAAATAACATCACTCGTAAAGGAGCTATGGCTGACACTAAGAAAAAAAAAGTCTTGATTAAATTAAGACTTGGGGCTCAGAGGTAAGAAACACATTGAATAGAATATATGCCAAAGCTACTCTGGTTAATAAATTATTTAATGAGATGAATCATTTAATAAAATAAGTGACGTTGATATGTGTGGTTGATATAATTTCATTGTGCCAACCTTGTCTCTAATTAATAAGCTAAAGATGCTGACTTATATCACTGATGTACCTGCAAAAGATAGAGATTTCCTAATTTCTTTCTGCCCAAGTCCATTCCCTTGTCCTCAGAAGGAAATGTGGGGGGGAAAAGATTCAGTTCTTATTTATTTTATTTTATTTTTTTGCTGCGTACCATCTCTTGTTTTGCTATAGCCTGTTCTCAGTTTATATCTGTGTTGGATGGAAATCAGGGTGCCAGTGTTGTGATTATACAGATATAATTATGAAACAAGCCTTAGGAGTTAGGCATTTTGTGAAGAGCAATTGCAAGATTTACCACTACTTTACCTTACATTTGAGTTTGTTTTCACTTTTTCCCCTTCAATAAGAACATACAAACACAGTGAATTGCATGTCTCCTCTATTTAAACTACATCTTTAGTTAGATGTGTTGTTTCCTTTTTCACTTTGGTTTAAACACCAATGCTTAATTCACATAATATCCTTTCTCAATTAGTCACCATGTCCTCCATCCTTTAGATGTTGCTAAGGGACATTTAATGACATATCTCTTATATTTTGAACACATAAACGACATACTTAGGATACTAAAGGTCTGTTATTTCATTTTGTAGTCTGTGTATACATTAGAAGTTCTCAAAATACTTTTAAATATAAAATTTTCTTTAAAATTTTAGTAATGTCAATAGAGAACCATTATCAGCATCAACCTACTATACTTTACATATTTTATATCATTCCATTCCTTTTCCTTCCTTCAAGTCCTCCCGGGTGCTCTGAAATTCTCTCTTTCAAGTTTACTGCCTGCTTTTTCGTTGCCATGTATGACCATAATTGGAGATAAAACAAACATCCCCACAGGGAACTGCAAGGTCTTATTTGTTTGTCTTCCCTTATAGTCACCAATCACAGCCCAGAATCTAGAAAATACCTAGGTCTAACTGGATCATCCTGCATTCACTGCCAATAACTTTCTGAGTGCTAGTCTTTATTTATTCTTGTTCATGTTGGGCCAGTAAAGTTGGAATTAGAAAATATGCTTTTTATCCACATGACACATAGGGTCTAAATTTAGGCAAAAAGTGGCTTCGCTGTTTTAATCATAGGCAGATGAAGAAATGCATTTGATTTGAGTAATCCAGTCATCAGGCTCCTGTGTTCCTCTAAATAACTTCACTTGACCAGTTTTGTTTTTTCAAATTTGCCTGTGAGCCCTTCAATTTCTCTGATGTGTCACTAGTCACTGTAATCTTAAAGTTGTAAATACTGTCATCTTTTCATGGAACTTGTTCTCCCAATCAACAGCTTTGGCTTAAATATCTTTTTTTTTTTTAAACTTATTCATTATACATTCGGCTCTAGTGCCCCTCCTGGTAACCCACTCTCACAGCCCTTTCCTGCTTCCTCCTCCTGTTCTTCTCTGGGCTGGCAGGGGCCTCCCTGGGTAACCCCTTTCCTCCACCATGGCTCATCAAGTCTCTGGGAAGCTAAACATTTCTTCTCCCACTGAGGTCCGACAAGGCAGCTCAGCTAGTAAAACACACTTTAAGTACAGGCAACACCTACCTTTTTGATAGACTTTGATATTAAGTTGCTCCTGTTGCAGGCTCCTGTGCCCTTCTCTGTGCTTCTGAGAGTTTTCCGCTTTATTGGCTACAGGGCGGGGCTTGTAATGTTTGAGGCCAGGAGCGGCACTGCTTCATTGGTTAGTGTTCCTATGAGAGTATTTTGAGTGCAGAGTGCAGAGTATCTTTTGTGTTGTGTTTCTTACTCATCCGAATATTTAACAGAGTGATGTGCAATAGTACCCTTGAATAATAATTTCCAATCACCTGTTTGGTGGGTCAGTTATCCACTATTTAATTGTGCTGTATTTTTCTCCAGTGGATTTTGTTTTTCCTCCTTTAAAGCAAGTTCTGTGGAGAGAATTCCCCACTTATCCACCCTTTTGGTCTAGCACTCTGGTCACAGTTTACTTTTCCCATTGTAGCTATATTAAGCAATACTTGTGTATTAACCTAGATTTTCTTATTCTGCTTTTTACTGCAATGTCCCCTTGCTTTTCAATGCTTCTAATGTTTTTAATTGTGTGGATTTTTTCTTTCCTTTTTTCCTGATTTGTGATGGTTTAGTAGAGTATTGCTTGTCTCTATTCTATCACCTTTATCAACACATAATTCTTGAAATACAGCATTATTAATTCCAGGTATTAACAGGAAATCTGGATACTTCATAGACATTTGATTCATATTTGACAGGTCATTGTCATAATATAAAATGTGCATGAGAAAATAAAAACCAATAAAACGGCAACTCAGTTGAGGAAGTTGGATCTTTTAGAAAACTCTGATAAATAATTAAATATATTATGCAGAAAATCAGTAAAATGCTCTCATTGAACTATGAAAAACTACCAATATTATGGTTTCATTTGAAAACATCATTACTATTTTAGCATTTTTCTGGGATTTTAAAGGAGATTTGACAAGCCTTACATCAAAATTCCAAAGACTTCTCCTTCACTGGTAGCATATTATGTGATCTCACTTTAGCTCACATGTTTGTAGTCATTGACATTAGAATTCACAACCTTTTCCATTTTATTGGTATTTCATCAAATTTTCAACTCACTTTTTACCTTCTGTAATTTATTGAAGATACCATGCTTTATTCTATTATCATATCTTTATCTCTAGTTTCTTTGAATTGCTTTTCTTTTTTTGTTTTTTTTTTTTTTTTTTTTTTTTTTTTTTGTTTTTTTTTTTGTTTTTTTCGAGACAGGGTTTCTCTGTGTAGGCCTGGTTGTCCTGGAACTCACTCTGTAGACCAGGCTGGCCTCGAACTCAGAAATCTGCCTGCCTCTGCCTCCCAAGTGCTGGGATTAAAGGTGTGCGCCACCACCACCCGGCGAATTGTTTTTCATTATCTTTGTTGAACGTAGCTCATGATTAGGTCCATGTCATCTCAGTCTCTGAAGTACCTGGAATTGAAGGCTGAGTAAATTTACAAAGGATTAATTAATGTAGCTTTCTTTACTATCTTTTATATGGGCTTCACGTCATTGGGTAAAATAGTTAGTGTATTGTAGATACAATCATTTAATGAAGTGATGTGACCAAATCAAAGTACCACAGTATAAAGAAGCCAGAGAAAAAGTCTTGATAGCACAGAGACCTAGGGTAAGTCTGCATATTACTAGTAGAAAAAAGAAAGTAAGAGTAAATTGTCTTATCCAGCCATCATCATCATCAGAGAGGCTTCTTCTTGTAGCATAAGATGGGAACAAATACAGTACCCTCAGCCAGATACTACATATAAATAACAGTCTTGGAATATACAACTCAGAATGAGATGTTTCCATCAAATACTTCCCTCAGTGCATTGGGTATCCTTCAGCAGGGGAGGGAGAGAGAGTTCAGGAGACACTGATGGTTTGAATAAACTTGGCCCAGGGAGTGGCAATATTTGGTGGTATGGTCTTGTTGGAGGAAGTGTTGGAGGAAGTCATTATGGACATTGGCTTTAAGACCCCCGTCTTAGCCAGTTGTCTCCTATCTGCCTTTGGATGAAGATGAAAAAGTCTTAGCTCCTTCAGCCTCATGTATTCTTGAAGCTCTGAATTTGTAAGGCAGCCCCAACTAAATGGTGTCTTTTATAATACACAGTTGCCTTGGTCTTGATGTTTCTTCACAGCAGCGAAACTCTAATCAAGACATGCTACAGAGGAGATGAAGGGGATGAGAACAAGTTCCTCTCTTTCAAAGGACCAAGGTCCATATGAACTCACAGATTTAAGCAGTAATCACTGGGTCTTCATCTGTTTGCACCAAGATATATATATTATAGTTTTCAATAAAATACTCTTACAAGACTCCTGAATGTGTAATATGATTCTTGTGTGTCTTTGGGGGCTCTTTTATTTTTCAGGTAGCTTGTCTTGTCTAACTACAATATGATGGTCCTCATTTTAACTTTTTATATTATATTTTGTTAAAAATAAAATAACTAAGAAATATGACTTACTATATATTACCTGTATTTCAATCCATTTTATATTTTGACTAATTTCTGAAATTACAAGTTTCTCTTGTTCCTACCTATTTTTTTACTTTTTTTTACATGTGTTTTTGACAAGTCATACATATATATTATGTATCCTATTTGGTCTCATGCCTACTACCCTTGTCTATTTCCATCTTACGCTGTGAGTCAGATCTCACTTTCCCTACGACTACCTTTCTTACATTCAATTCCTTATGTTTTATTACACACTGGTTTCAGCTAGTGAATCTATGTGACTGCTGGTTTGGAACTTTCCATTACATCCTGTTGGGTTCATGTATTGGTCATCTACTAAAGACTCTTCTTCCCTCAGAATACACCATTAGGGAAAACTTTATCAGGGGACACAGAGGGTATTAGCACCCATGTTTGATACATGACTGAACAATGACCCATCCATTCTTGTACAGGCCCACTGAAGGTAACCTCACCTGCTCTGAGTCACAATTGTAATGACTGTGTATGGCCAGAATAGTCTTTGAAGTACTTCTCCTGATTCCTGGTTCTTACATTGTTTTTGCTTTGTTTTTCCTGCTTTTCCACAGTGCTATCTGTGCTTGGAGGCGATGGTACTAATGTCTTGTTTAGGTCGGGGTCTAACTAGTTAAGTCATTTTCTCTGAATAATTCATTCAGTCATCATTTATTTCATTAATAAACAAATGTAATTCTCCTCTGGTTTTATTGCAAAGGTAAGGTTCTGTGAAGAGAAGAATACATGCTCACATATTCGACTATCAAGAATGTAAGTATAAAGAATGCATTGGGGTCAAGTCATCTTTCTTACATAGTAACGCTGTGCTTGCTGCTATGGCTTAATATCCCTTCAAGCATGAGTTTTTTACTGAGTTTACATTAAGAAGAATGAATTGTATCCCATGACATGGGGCTAAAATAGAATCTAATAAAAGTTAGCACACACGTAACTATAATACTATTAGCACACAAGTGGCCATATCTTTGCTGTCAGATTGGCGTTGTACAATTTACAGCTTCTGAAGACCAAGGAGGTAGCAACCATATTTTGCTAAAGGATATTTAACCTTAGGCAGGAGGAAAAACAATTTTATCTTGACAGCAATATTTGTAGGATTATTTTTATTTATTTTAGTGGTTGTGAGTAGGATGATAGTCCCTCTTTAACATGGGATGCTTGAAACCATATTTTCTCAAACTCAACTTACAATAAAATTAAAGAGATTATATTACTTAAATGTGTTTTATGAGATATAAATTTCTGAGGGATGATATTGTACACCTTTAGTCTTATCATTTAATAAGCTGAAATAGGATTTCAGGGTCACCCTGAACTATATAAAAAGACTCCATTTAAAATAATACTAATAAAAACAAACAAAAAATATAAAATTATTAGTCTGAATTGTAATATTTTACCCCCTCCCCATACACACATAGTTAAAAACATACCAAGCAAACCAGAATTCAATCCTTGTTTAAGGAAGATACTTGTGAGTGTTGTAATATTGTCTAATACAATTATAGGTAGATTTCTTTATAATGGGTTTCATAGATATATTAATTTTTTAAACAACAGGTTATAATTGTATACATTTAAAATATTTACTTTTTAAATAATTATTTTAAGAAAAGCATTTAAGTGTTGCAATTAACCTTTGGTTACAATATGGCAACCTTACTTACAGTGTGTTTTGTCCTGTTAGCAATTGACATAATTTTTACTTCTCTTTGAATATGACTTTATTTTCTATGCATGTAAAGCAAAACTATATTTATACGTAATGTATGTGTATATAATTACAAATATATAATCATTGGTGTAATATTATACAATGTAGATGGGTGAAAAAATAAATGCTTGCTTTGTCTTTCCACTAACTTTACTTTCGAGTATTTTCCCTCTTTTGTAAAGACTATAGCAGATAATGTGGTAGTCCAGCTGGAAATCCTCAAACTAATATGAGCTCTTGTTCAAACAACAGATGCAGGAACATGAATGTATATCATAAAGAGTAAAAGCTGAGCACTGGAGAGATGGCAAAACTGAAAGACTTTTTAGTTTGATAAGAGCTGAAAATATTTGGTTTAGTAAGTCCTCTCCTAGGAGCTCAGGAAGTTCAATTGAGGTAGCCAATTCTTCTCCATGAATTGAAGATCTTTCTCCATGAAGCCAAAACCTCAAGTGTAATCTCATCTTTATTATTATTATTTTTTTGCTAATAATACTTCACACATTTCAGCTATCTTTTCATGATTTTAAGAAAAAGTTCTACTTGGTACCTGCAGTTTCTTATTAATATCAAGGGCTTTCAAATTTTGGGATTATTATTCTTGTTGTGACACATTTAAGTCAGTCTTTTTCCCATCATGAGCCAAGATACTACAAATATCCATATAGACGTTTTAGTGAGGAGATGTTATTAAAAATCCTTGAGTATATTCAAAGTGATGTGCTTACTGGATCATATGTTAATACCACATTGCTAGGTTTTATTAGGGATGGTCAAAAAGTATTCCTAATAGCTTTGTATCTTGCAACACCATCATCAATTGATTAGGCTTAAAATTACACTACATTTGTCACGGCATTAAGCTGTGCATTATTTGGAATTTGTACATGCAAACATGGATACAATTCCATTTCTGTCTTTTAATTTTTAATTCCCTATGGCATTTTTTTCTAAGTAATATTTTATGAGCCTTACATGGGGACTGGACTGCACAACTTTGCATCTTAGTTGGTTGTGATATTATTTGTCATAGATTCTGTGCAAAGAAAAGCATCCTTGATGAAGAGTGAAGATTTCTCTTACTTGTAAGTGTAAGAAGTGTTTAGATATTGTTGTTAGGGATTATGTTGTCTTTTCTTTGAATGTTTTTTATACTTGTCCATGTCACCCAGGAGGGGCACACTGTAGTTATAGATGCTCATACTGCTAAATCTTCCTTCATGTGAATTCTGAGCATTTAAAAAGAGGTCATCACTTCTACACATAACCAAAAACTTTTACTGACTGTGCTATCTACTTGCCTTAATTTTCATAGTGTGTGAAGTTAATCATATGCTTCAGGTAACAATCATTTATCATAATGTTTATTGCTTTTTTTTTTACTGTAATGTAATTTGCATCCTTTTGTCTTTTTAAACAACTCTCTTACATGAGAGATTTAGTCTAGCAAACACCTGATAATCAAGTATGCTTTTCTGAGATTTTTTTTTACTTAATAATTAAGATCTTTGTTAGGGCTATCTTCAATGGCTTCCTGTTTAGACTGTTTCTTTTCTTGTGGTGAGGGGAAGAGTTTGCTACAGAAGCCTTCAATGTTTCTCATTCTGGAGTCATTGATATCACTTCAGCAGAAGCTTTCTTGCCCATAATAGCCTATAACAACATGGATCATTGACTTGCACATGGTTTCCTGGTTCAATATTTTAAAAATTCTTTTATAAACAGTCCTTGTTAAGCAGAGAGAAAGTTCAAGATACTGGATATAATGCATAGACTAAGTGAAAATGGGTGTACTAATGCAGGCTTCTTTAAGCTAGCTTTCTCCATTTTAGTTGTACCAGTATAACATGCCCATGGAACAATCATGGAACCTGCCCATTTATAATCAAAATGGATTTGCCACATCAACTAATGTAGTCAAAATAATCCCACAAGAGGCCCATCACCTGGGTGATTCTAGATCTGTCAAGCTGAGAATTAACATTAACTATCACAGCCTTATTACATCCATTAGTTCTGACATACTGAAACAACCTTGCTTCTTTGCACTGAAAGAAATTGGATAATAGTTTAATGTTTAGTTTTTAAAATGTGTTCTTGAATTTGGTTAGCCAGCATTTTGTATGGGGTATTTCTGCTATGTTGGTCAAGTGCATTGGGTTAGACTGTTTTGTTTGCTGTTACTTTAAAAAAAAATTTTTTGGAACTTCACATATAAGCACTGCATATACACAATTTCTTTCATCTACCTTCTCTCTCCAAAATTTCCTCTTCTCAATGAATATATGAATATACAACTTACTGAGTCTACTTAGCATTGATGCTATGAACCTGTGTCCATGGCTGACCACTTGAGAGTGAACAACATATGCAGGATCTCCACATTGGAGGATAGCTATTCTCCCTCAGCAGCCATGTCTCCAATCTGTGTTACCATGACAATATGTGGTACAATTGTCGAGATCTTGTTCTGGAATTCATATAAGTGAGATTTTGTGGCTGGCATTTGTCTGTCATCTCTAGAACAAGAAGTGTTCAGCTCTTCTTGTTCTTACAGTCTTCTTTCCACTTTCTGTGATTTTTGCATGAGCCTTACATTTAACTAGGTGTTCTATTTAAAAATGTATCAATTAAGTTTAGGAACCTGATGGTTTGTTCTCTGCATTTTCACCAGTTTTGGGTCTTTGCAATTATCTCACCATCTTTTGCAGCAATTTTCAGCTTTGATCAGGGATGAGACTATATTTCTCAATGAGTATGAAGATAATCATTTAGAAAATAATTATTTTATGTTAGAAGAATAATGGTAGTTCTATGTTCCGATCTAGGGTCTGTGACCTCTAGAACCATGAGGGGTTGACTAGGGTACAGAACTTGCCTCCTGTGAACTGTATCTTATGGCCAGTTAGATAGCCATAATTAACCAGTTATGTTCATTAATCCCAATATGATAGTGTCAGTATTAGATTGTTGTGCATAACTTCCTGAACCAATTGTTATTGTGGTTTATCAACTGTGCAATTAGTAAGCACAACTGATTTTTTTCCTCATATGGCAGCTTGCATAACATTTTCCTATACAATGAGAAAGGCAGAGTCCTCAGAGAGGCTACCAGGATTAGTTCCAGATTAAGCAGATCAAGTTCTATGTACCAATAACCTGATGTCTTCAGAAATATAAGAACTTTTCCACATCTAAATCTCATCTACACAATGATAAAAGCCTACATTTTTTGGAGATAACTCTATTGGTCCAAACAAGAGACCAAAGGAAGTTTTTCATGACTGACATTGACATTATTTTTAGACACTTCTTGGCTCTTGTTGGGAGCACCATTGGGAGCATCATAACTTCATGTAATATAACTCTATTAAATATATATGCACATACATAACTGTCTATATTTTATATGTATCATTTTCTACACCGTGTGATGACTTGAATAATAGTTTTCTCCATAGTCTCTAGCTTCCAAACTCTTGGTTCCCAATTGGGTGTACTGACTAGGAAGGTCTAGGAGGTATGTTTTGAAGTTGCTCCATTTTCTCATTATCTATTTTCTACATGTTTAATATTTTATCTCCTACTCCAGCTCTCATTTTTTCTTGTCTCCATAGTCTCTGTCACAAATAAATGAACAAAATTCCCCCAACTCAAAACAAAAGAAAACAAACAAAAACCAAACAAACAAAACAAAATTCAGAATCCAGAACCTAGTCCTTTATTTATCCCAAGATTTGTTCTCTAGACACCATTACAAAAATAAAATTAAAAAAAGGCTAATGTGATCAGTCAGAATTAGCTACAATTAAATCCCAGCTATACAAATATGGTAAGTTCTTAGTTTTTTCACACAGTTGAAACATAAGACAGTGACCTTAAAACCTACTTATGAAGATGATGGAACTACTAAAAGATAAAATAAACAAACTCCTTAAAGTATCAATGAAAAGAGAAACAAAATTAGAGATGTCAGTACAAACTACTATACCCAGCAAACTTTCAAGTATCATAAACACAAAAGACAATATATCTCATGATATAGTCAAATTAAACAATGTTTATGTATTCATTCAGCCATACAGAAAGTACAAGATGGAAAATTCCACTACTAAGTCTTAAATCACCCATTAAAACCCATATATTGATAGTTGGAGGTTCCAGTACTCCACTTTTCACCAATAGACAGGATATTCAGACAAAAACAAAACAGATAAGTACTGGAGCTAGCAAATATCATGAACAAAATGGACCTAACAAATATTAACAGAACATTTTACGTGAACAACAACAAAATATCTTATTTTCAGGACCACATGGAAGATTCTTCAAATTTGACCACATACTTGGTTGCAAAGCAAGGTTCAACAGTTACAAGAAAATATAGGTAATTCCTTGTACCTTATATGTCCACCACAGATTAAAGCAGTATTTCAACAACAGAAACAGAAAGCCTAAAAACTATTAGAAACTGAACAACACTCTACTGAGTGACTTCTGGTCAAGGCAGAAATGAATAATGATTCCTAGAATGTAATGAAAATAATTCACACTATATCCAAAATCATGGGGCACAACAAAAGTTGTGTTAAGATTAAAATTCATAGCCCTAATTGCCTTCATAAAGAAATTGGAGATATCTAATACAAGCAACTTAACAGCACATCTGAAAACTCGAGAACAAGAGAAGCAAGCATTCCCAATAGTGTTAGAGGGTAGCAAAAATCAACTTGAGGGCTGAAACCAATCAAATAGATACAAAGAGAAAAATACAATCAATGAAACAAAGAATTAGTGCTTTGAGAAAAATCAATATAATAGTCACACACTAATCTAGATTAAGTAAAAATGGTTAGAGAATATCTAGTTTTATGTTGAGGTCCTTGATCCACTTAGACTTGAGTTTTGTGCAGGGTGATAAATAAGAATCAATTTTCCTTATACATGTAGACATCCAATAAGAGCAGCACCATTTGTGGAAGATGAGATTTTTACACCCAGTGCATGATTTTGCCTTCTTTGTAAAAATTCAAACATTTATATGTGTGTTATTTATTCTGTGTCTTCAATTCCATTTAATTGATCAATATGTCTGTTTTTCTACCATACCGTGTAGTTTTTATCACTACTGCTCTGTAGTACAACTTGAGGTCAGGCATGGGGATTCCTCCTGAAGTTCTTTGTTTGTTTGTTTTGTTTTGTTTTGTTTCAGGATTGTTTTGGCTATCCTAGGTTCTTTGTTTTTTCCATAAGAAATTGAGAATTTCTCTTTCAAGGTCTGTAAAAAAAATGTGCTGGAATTTTGATAAGGATTGAATTGAATCTGTAGATTTTTCGGGTCAGATGGCTCTTTTCACTATGTGTATCCTACTGATTCATGAGCATAGAAGAGCTTTCCATCTTCTGAATTCTTTGATTCCTTTCTTCAGGGACTTCAAGTTCTTCTCATATAGATCTTTTACTTGATTGGCTAGAGTTACACAAAAATATTTTATATTATTGGTGGCTATTATAACGAGTGTTGTTTCTCTTTTTTTCTGCCAATTTATAATTTTTATAAAGGATAGATAATGGTTTCTTTGGTTTAATTTTATATACAGCCACTTTGCAGAAGTTGTTTATCAGCTATAGGAGTTCTTAGGCAGAATTTTGGTGATCACTTACATATAGTATCATATCATCTGTGAATAGTGATACCGTGTCTTCTTTCTTTCAAATTCGTATCCTTCCTTTGCTATTTTATACTCTAGCCTAAATTTCAATAATATATTTAATAGGTTGATAGAAAGTAGACAGCCTTGTCTTGTCCCTGATTTTAGCTGGATTGTTTCATGTTTTTCTCAATTTAAATTGATGGTGGCTCTTGGCTTCCTGTGTATTGTTTTTATTATATTTATGTATGCTTACATATGTTTATGTACATAATATAATCTTACTGATAAAATGTATCTTGCTTCATGTTTATTTGAAAAATATACTTTTACAAGATTTGAAATATTTAATTTTTATTTTCCTAATTTATCCTGTCATAAAGGAACATATGAATATCTAAATTAAAAATTTAAAAATGAACATGAAGGTACAATTTAAGGTAGACAATTAAATCAGAGTTTCTTCTGTATAATCAAACTTGTTAGATAATACTCAGGATAGCCAAGTACAAAAGTCTTAATCAACTTAAAAAGTCAAAACATCATGGCCATTTCTTCTAAAAATTGGACACAAGATACAGAGAATAATAAATCGAAATAGCATGGCTTCAATATCAAAAGTTCTAAAAGAAGTAGTACTAGACTCTAAATCCTATCTCTGCCTTGTGGACTTTCTGCGATAAAAATAAAAAGGAGAGCCATTCTCTGAGGAGACCATCACACTTTCAATGCTAGCATTCAAGTGCTATAAAAAACATGCCCAGTGAAGTTTTAGGGGGGTTATTATCATACCAGGACTCAGGAAGAGGTTGTTGTAGGCAGAGGAGCAGGTATTTGAAATCTAAATGTGAAGTCTGTTCTATTTACAAAGGTCTGTCTCCAAGAACAAGGGCTTTCCCATTCCCTTATATGAGGTTTGTAAAAGCTTAAATGACTAACTGAATATGAACACTCAGATCTGCTCTACTCTTCTTTTTTATATGGAGAAATGGACTTAGATTTGCATGAAGAGGGACTGCAAGCAATGGAACTTTTCACAATTCAGTCATAAATGAGGGAGGGTATTATAAGACAAAGGCTGTCTATCTCTAGTGAGGCATTGGCAGTGCAGAGCTGCAGGAGCAGATGAAGTGATTATCTTCAATGGTTTAGCTATTGGTGATTTGGCTTTGATCCATTGATTGCTTCCTTATTTGAGGTGATATATACACATATACATGTGTGTGTCCATGGTTAAACCCAGTGAGCTTCTAAACAACAAACCAGAAAGACATGAAGCAGGAGAGTGACTGTTTTGGAAGAGGATTTATAGTTTAGTGATATATAGGAAATTAAGAGATTGTGAGTAGTGAGTGAGATCAAAATGAATGATATACATCTATGAAATTCTAAAACAGAAATTAAAGGGGAAATAATAATGTTACTCAATATTTTTGTAACTACAGTGCTTCCTTGTTCAAAGAATAAAACATTTCCATTCATATTTTATCAGACTATAGTAAGGAAGACTGAGTGGCCCAAGAAGAATTTACTGGGAATATTGCCTTAAAATAACATGTACATTTAAAGAAAGGAAGGTTAGGTCAATTGTTCTAAAAAAGATGCTAATTATGGCTAGCTACTGTTTGCACAGCTGGGACAAAATCATTTTTTGCTGCCTCAAGCCATTTTTAGTATTTAATTGGGGGGAGGAAAGAAAAGTTTATTGTATTTATTTACACATTACATTAGCCTTGTATTTGGGTGGTTAGCCAAATAGGATATAGGACTTGAAAGCATGTCTAGTAAAGAGGCACAGCAGGTGATACCAGGAGCATCCTAGTTAGCTAAGTGCTCTGTTGTTCCATTTTCCTTTAGTTTGATTTTATTAATTTTCCATGTGTTCTTTGCTAATTTCCTAAACCTTTTTGGTGTATTCTAGTTACTCTCAAAACTACTACACTTGTCTATTTACTTTTTACCCCTTGACACCGTTTCACTATCTCTACAATTACTTTCCTTACATCCATATCTTTTTGTTTTGTCACACAATCTTTTTACCTAAGTAGTCTGTGTGACTGTAGGTTTGAATCTGGCCATTTAAATCTGTTGGGTTCATGAGTTTTCTAATAAGTGTCTTCCACAGAATACACTAGTAGATAATAGTTTAGCAAAGTTGAGCAGAGGATACTATAACCCATCATTGATACATGACTGACCGGTGACCCGCTCATTCTCGTCCGAGCTCAACTGAAAGCAACATTAGTTGCTTTGGGTCAGCACTATGATGACTGTGCATGACCAGAATATAACATTTTGAAATCCTTCTACTGATTTATGGTTCTAGAAAGGTTTTGCTTTCTTTTCCGCTAATTCACAATGCTCCCTGAGCCTTGGCAGAGATGGTGTAAATGTGTAGTTTAGGGCTATACACTCAGCCATCATGAATTATTAGCACTAAAAAGTTATAAGTGTCTTCTGGTGTTTATTACAAAGGGAACACCCTCTGATTAGAAGAGCATGTGCTGATCTATTTGACTGTGGCAAGAAAATAAATATGTAGAAGGCACTGGGACAATATCAGCTTGCTTACAGAACAACATCATGCTCCCAACCAGTCCTTAAGAATTCTTCATATATAGTTTTTTTTGACTCAGTTTACAGAATTAGAAGCATGAATTAATTCCTATGTAGGGGGCATCTGTTGTGGTTAATATTAAAAATGTGGCTCCCGGTCCAGGCTGTTACCAGACAGCTGTCATTTTCCCTTGGCTCCAGCTCTGGACTGCAGCTCTGGCTAGCTTGAAACATTGGCACACATGAGACGTCAGCATGGTGGCTAGATCTGCGAATCCACCATGCTTTCCACAATGCTAAACTGAAGCCCAGACAATACCTGCCATGTCCGTGGCTCCTGGTAGAATGAAGTCTCTCGAAGCTCAAAGGTATCGAGTTGGTTCATATCTTTGGAAATGCTCAATTAATAAGACGCTCAAACAATTACAGTTGTTACTCAATACCTAACTTTAGACATAAATTGTTACCCAGGACTGCTCTGGATCCATACTTAGTTCTACATGGCTGCTACATCTCTCTCTCTCTCCTCCTAGTTCCTCCTCTTCCTTCTTTTCCTCTCCTCGCTCCTTCCACATCAGCTCTTCCCCTATCACTGTGCTTATTGCAGATAATGTAGCAGCAGCAGAAAACCATCCTGCTACAGGCATCAAATGCCATCAGAGAGCAGGTAGTTACACCCATAACAATCATACTATTACTATGCAGATAGGCACATATTGCCTGTCAGCTTGGTGCTGTACAGATCACAGGTAATACCAGGAAGACATCTCTCATATTTTGTTACAAGATTATCAATCTTAGGCAGGAGGCAGTTGAAACACAAGTTGGTTTTGACAGCAAGAGTTACAGAATTATTTTCATTTTTTTCTTGTTGTCAGTATAGAGATTGTCTCTGTTTATCATAGTAGGCTTAAAAATGGGCTCTTTCAATTTTAAGTGCCAGGGTTGGGAGACAGTCAGCAGGGGCACCCACTCAGAGAAGAAGGGAAGTGGGGGATGGAGGAAGGATTGTGGGAGAGGGTGATTGGGAGGTGAGCAATGAACAGATGCAAAGTGAATAAGTACAAAATAAATTAATTAAATTAAATTAAAAATGTATTCTTTCTAGCTAGGTAACATGTTCACAATAAAGTAAAGAGAATTTGTTACCAACATGTGTTTTATGAGTAATAAATGTCTGAGGGAAATGAAATTTTTAACCATGTCTCATTTTGGTAATCTGAGTATCAATGTATCCTTCATGGGCATGGGAATCAGCTAGACAAGCAATAAAATGGCCACATCTCCACCAGTATATTCCCCACTGGCTTTCATATTTCATGATATTTCACTCTCTAGATCTTTTAAAAAAATGAACAAGCTCCTTCTCATGCAGTGTGTGTGTGTGTGTGTGTGTGTGTTTACATACACTCTATGCTTTACCATAGTTGTTTTTTCAATTCTGAGAATATGTTGTAGGCTGTTAACAACATTAGGATGATTCCCTAATAGATACATAAGTAATTAAAAAAAATCTACCCCTGTCATATGTATTCCCAGTCCAGTCATTTAAAGTTTCCTGCCTGTGCTTATCTTAGTTTTTGAAAATTAATTGTAAGTATGAAATAGTTTAGAAATTCTGTTTTCATTTTAATAAGGCACGTGCCTTATTGGTTCAGTTCATTTAGTAACAGAGTTTGGTAATTACAGCACCACAGGCTTTAGTAAGTCAGAAGAAGCAGGAAGATGAGTGATATCCACTTTTCAACATTCTGTGCTGGTATAGTTATTATTTTCTACCTGATACTTAAAGAAAGACTATAATATATACTGTAAGTGCATTATTAAGCATTAGAAACTGTGTAGGATGATTGCCACAACACTATTACATGAACTAGTTGTTCTCAGTCAGGGATAGATTAACCCCTCCCTAATGAGTGTTCATTAAGATTTTAGTTATCTCACTCAGTGTTTTGGTACAGATATGCTGCCTCAGTAGGTAAGGATAGTACTTAGAACCCTATAACACAATACAGCCCCTAGGAATAAATAATTACCCAGTCTAAATTGTGTAGATGTTTGATCTTGACTCAACTATAGTTATAAATATGGTTGAAATTTGATTTCTCAGAAAATAGATCATTTTTATTTCTTCTGTAACGTTTGAGCATAGCCACATTCTAGGATCATGTGAAGATCCAGCCAAGCCATCATCTGCATTGGGTGTCCATTGCTAGAAAGCAGATATGTATCAAGTTTGGGCATATTAAAGCCAAGTGGGTAGAGGGAGAACAGTCTAGATAATTGTTCCTTGAGAAAAATAATAGATAGGCATACACATAATGTTTACTGACGTGCCCGACAGATTAGTTGAGGTATATGATTACATGCAATTAAGATTGAATGTACGTTTGTTCTATATTCTTTTGATGGAAATCATAGGCCTAAGTAATACAGTTGCCAAGAGAATGATCACAACCAGAATGTTTTTAAACTAAGAATCTTTAAAAATTGTATAAACTTGAAGGTACATGGAAAACACACTTCTGCTTAGGATTTACAATGTCAAAGGAAAAAAAATATACAGAACAAGTAAGCCTCACAGTAGATGTCGGTATGTAAGAACCTGAAATGAAGTAAAGTAACAGCAATGTAATCTCTAAAATAATGTTATAAAAACATGGAAGAAACAATGTAAGGGTTTCTAGTAAAATATTAAATGTAGTAAGAAGGATTAATTAAAATAATTAATGACCTTTTAGAATACTGAGGGCTTTGAGCTAGGGAATATAGCATACACCTTTAGTTCTATAACTCAGTTAGCTGAAATAGGAGTTCAAGATCACCCTGAGCTACATAAAAGGACTCCATCTAAAACAAACAAAGAAATAAACAAACAAACAAACAAAAACCCAAACAGTGCCTTAATTATAAATTTGTAGAAAAAAATCCCTATGTAATTAAAAAATACTAAACAAACCACAATTCAATGCATTTTCAGGAAAAATATATGTGAATATACTTGTATCATTTAATATGATTATGTACAGATTTGTGTATAATGATTTGCATAACTGTGCTATGTTTTAAGTTATAGGTTATAGTTGTATACATTTAAATATTTAGTTTTTTTAAATAAGTTAAAGAAAAGGATTTTAAAATTGCAATTAACATGTAGCCACAAGATGGCATCAGTACTTTCAGTGTGTAGAATTGTTTTTCCCTGATTGCAATTAACTATGACTATTTATTTTTTACACACTTAAAACAAATTATAAATTAAAATAATTATTTGTGCAGTATTATTAAGTGAAGATCAATGAAAAGAATGCAGCTTCTATCTTTCCATTGACTTTCATTTTGAGTTATTTCTTTTTCTAGAATATAAGGAACATTCCAGATAACTTGGTGGTACAGATGAAAATCTTAAAACCAATAAGTGTTCAATATAAAACTAGAGTTCAGGATCATGAAGTATATGATAAAAAATGAAAGCTGAGTGCTTAGAAGATGACAGGTTATAACAACTTGTTACTTTGATACAAGCAGAAAATATTTGGATTGGCATGGCTTCCAATTGGCATGCTCCTAGGAAATTCATTGAATTAGTCCTTTCTTCCCCATGAAATGGAAGTTTTTCTCTGGGAAGCCAAAAGGGCAAGTGCATTCTCATGAGTATTTCTTCTCTGTGGATAACAATTCACAAGTTCCATTCATCTTTTCTGCAGTTTCTATGTAAGAATGTACCTAGTCCCTGTCATTCCTTATTAAATTGGATAAAAATTCAAAGGACTTTAATGTTTTTTAACATTAATTTTCTTCTTGTGACACATTTAATTTACAATCATTTTCATTTGGCTTTTAATTTTCGTAGCTTCAAATATTTGTACAGAACTAAAATTTTCAGTCTCTCTCTCTCTCTCTCTCTCTCTCTCTCTCTCTCTCTCTCTCGTGTGTTTCTCTCTCTTCCCACCTGTCTCTCTGTCTCTCTATCTGTCTCTGTCTCTCTCTCTTGTATGTGTTTCTCTCTCTTCCCACTTGTCTCTCTGTGTCTCTGTCTCTGTCTCTGTCTCTCTTTCTCTCTCTCTCTGTGTGTGTGTGTGTGTGTGTTTGTGTGTGTGCACATGTTCCTATGTTTGGGTGCAAAGCCTATGTCCCACAGCATGTATATAGAAATCAGAGGACAACCTTTGACTGTGTAACCCAGCATTTCCACCTGTGTCCTTTCCTAATAGTGTTTTAATATATTTTATTATTAGATTATTTTAGGTGAATATGAAAACTCATGATATAATCATCCCTACATGCTCCTGTCCACTGAAACTTGCTCCCACTTCATCATCAATATCCTTTACCTAACTCTAAAATTGGTGTAATCAATGATCCTACACTTATTGTCATCTAAAATTTTTATGCTATTAAAATCCACTCGTGATGTTATATAATTGATGGATTCAATGGCTTCCTGTTGAGACTCTTTCTTTTCTAGGGTTGAGAGGAAGAGGTTGCTGCAGGAGCTTTCAATGTTTCTCCTTCTCAATTATGAGTCTGGAGTCATCAATACCATGGCAGCACAAGCTTCCTTGGCCACAAGTGCCTAAAGCAGCATGGGTCATTGAATTTCACATGGTTTCCTGGTTCTATCTTTTGAAAACTATTTTAAAATATATCTTCTTAAGTTGAAAAGATAAACATTCAATATACTGGATGTAAAACATGCACTAAGTGGAAACTGGAGATGTACAAAGGCAAACATGCAAGCTTGTGATAAGTTTACTTTCTCCATCATATACAATCTGTGACCCCGTACCTATGGAATGGTCCTGTCAATAATCAATATGAGTCTTCTCCCATCAGTTAATATAGCTAAAATAATCTTACAGAGGCATGTCCAGAGGCCCATCAGCTAGATTCTGTAGTGTTGATGATTAACACTGACTGTCACAGCTTTATCACATTTATTAATTATCACATGTTGAAACATCCTTGCTTCTTTGAAATGACACCAACTGGATCATAGTGTACATTTTTTAAAGATCTGTTGTTGGGGAATTTCATTTGCAAACATTCTGTACCAGAAAAAAAGCTTATTGTGTTTGTCAAACGCATTGGAACTGTTTCTTTTGGTATGCATTAAAATATTTTTTTCAGAAATTCACACATGAGTACTGCATGTATATCATTACTGCCCTTTCACCTTTCCTCATATTTACCCTCCCCTTCTGAAACTCATAAACTTCCTCTTTGTAATTAAAATATTACTTACTGAAGCTATTTACCAGTGATGGTATAATCATGTTTCAAGCACTGTACACTTGAATAACAGTACAGGTGAATAAACTCTGCTGGGACTCCTCTTTGGAGGACATCAATTCTCCCTCAAGAGCCCCTCACCACCTGTAGATTTTCAAAAAGAGTTTGGACCCCATGTTCCAAATCTATGTCCACAAATCATTTTGGTACCATTGTTAAGGTCCTGTTCAGGTATTCATATTTTTGAAATTTTTGTGGTTGGAATACTTTTGTCGTATACAGAGATATTTTGGTACCCTGTCACTTACAGTCTTTCTTTCCACTTTAATTTTGACAGAGTCTTACATTTATGTAGTGGTTATAATAAAAATGTTTCAATTAGGGTTAGGCACCTGATGGATAGCTCTCTGCATTCTGAGCAGATTTGGATCTCTGCAACAGTCTCACCCTCCATTGCAGCAATATTCAGCTTTAATCAGCGATGATATTATACTTATCAGTGACTATAAAAATAATTATTTAGCATGCAGTTATTTACATTAGGGAATTGCTAATTATATGTTCCCTTCTAGCATCTATGACCTCTAGAACCATGAGGAGATAGCTAAGGTATACAACTAGATATGAATTACCCCTATCATCACTGCCTTATGACCCATTAGACAGATGTTGGTTAATCCCAACATAAAAGAGTCAGTATTGGACTGTTGGGCATATCTTGCCTAACCAGTCATTATTGTGGTTTATCAGTTATGTAGCTTGGTAGAAAAATCAAATTTTCCCACACTTGACAGCTTATATAACACTTTCTTTGCCACGAGAGAAAGTACTCAGAGAGTAGACTTCCAGGTTTAGTTCCAGATCAATTCCTTCAAGTTCTGTGTACAAAGAACATGGTGTCTTTGGAAATACCAATCACTTTTAACATCTGAAAGCTACTCATGCAATGACAATAGCCTATATTGTTCTGAGAGACAACTGTATTCCTTCAAGTACCCGAGAGAAAGTTTTCCATGACTGAAACTCACACTTTCCTTAGCTAGTTCATGACTGTTGATAGAAACACCATAACCTCATTTAAACATTTGTAACTATATGTATGTTATATGTATGATTTTTTTCACACTCTGTTGTGGTTTGAATGACAGTTTCTTTCCTAGGCTCTGGAGTATGAACTCTTGGTTCCCAGTTGGTGGTGCTGACTGGGGAGGTCTTTAAAGTGTGTTATTTATGGGAAGAATAATACACTGAGGCCAGGATTTGATGTAGCAAAAACTGGCATCATTCTGGTGATCCCTGCCTCTTGCTTGAGATCATCCTCCAAGAATGTTGCCTTTGATTTGCCATCCTGGACTCTTGTCTTTTGAATTACTGCTTTTGTGTAAGTTGCCTTGATGGTGGCATTTTATCACTAAAATAAAAGGTTATGAATATATATATACTAATATCACTTGTAGGTGAACATATACTATTTTTGTTTATCTTTTTCTGGGCTACCTCAACTCAGGATGATTTTTTACAATTCCATCCATTAGCCTGTATATTTCATGATGTCATTTAAAAAAATGATTGTGTAGTATTCCATTGTGTAAATGGACTACATTTTCTTTATTCAGCCTTTGATTAAGGGACATCTAGATTGTTTTCTGTTGCCAAATATAATTATTAAACCTGCTATGCAAATGGTTACTTGTGGAAGGATAGAACATTCTTTGGTATAATCGGTTATCATGCCACAATTCAGAGAGACAAATAACAAAGATTGCTCAAGGGAGGATGCAGGGATCTACTGGGAAGAAGAAATAGAATATATTTTTTTGAGTGGACTGGTGGCAGGTGGGAATGGTAACAAGATCAGGCAGGAAGTGTGGAGGGAGACAGTCTTGGAAGAGTCCACTGGAACTGAGGAGTCTTTGGAAGGGTACGATGTGGAAACAGTGCAATGGAAATTCCTGGAATTTTTGAAGGTTACCTATGAGAAGATTTAAAGGAAGGGGCTTAAGGAACATTCACCAACATCTATAACCATGCAAGGATTCTAGTTGTGGGACTGGGATATCAACCCTGTCATAAAAGCTTTGACCTACAATTTGTTGTGCCTGCAAAATATACTGCGGTAATGGTGGTGAAGATCTTGTGGGAGTAGGAAACCATTGGCACAATTTGAGGTTCACACAATGAGCAGAAGCCCATGCCTGATACTGCTGGCAGGGCCAGGAACAAAAGGCTAAATATTCCAGAGACCTTAGATAAAACAAGAGTTGGCAAATAAACAAAGAACAGCTCAGCACAGCACAGCACAGCACAAAACAGAACAGAACAAATCAGAACAGAACAGAACAGAACAGAACAGAACAGAACAGAACAGAACAGAACAGAACAGAACAGAACAGATCAGAACAGAACAGAACAGAAAAATCAAGCAAATGTCATAATTATATTTGGTTGTAGTCACAGACAGAAGCCTAGTCAAATTATTATCAGAATACCTACATTAAACAATTGACAGGAGCAGATCTAGGGGCACACAAAAAGACATTAGGCAGAGCTGGAGCTGGAGGAATCCTGCAAAAGAGGAAGAAAAGGACGATAGAATCCAGAGGTACTGAGGAAACCAAAAGAACATTGCATACAGAATCAACTAAATAGTATTGCTAGGGGCTCATAGAAACCAAAGCGAGAATCACAGAGCATGTATGCATCTTAACCAGGTCCCCTGCATCTTGGTTAGGTAGATTGGTGTTCTTATAGGAGTCCTAACAGTGGAAATGGGGGTATCTCTAACTCTTTTGCTTGCTGTTGAGACCATTTTCTACAACTGGATTGCCTTACAAAGCCTGTACTGCTGTCAGGATGTAATATATGAAACAATATCCTAAAAGCATACATATTACTGGTGTTGTACATCTGTCCCACTTCCTCACCTCCTGCATTACCCTCCTCTTTCCTTCCTGTTAAACTACCCAAACATTCCTATTATCATTTTCATAGTACCTGCATCATCCTATGCCCCACTACAGAACTTCTTGTTCCTTCTTGTCTTTTGGTCCCTTTCTACTATCATAGATTTTTCTGCTACTTCAAGTTATATACTGAAATATAAGTTACTGTATATACTGAGAGAATTTGTTAATATTTATCTTTCTGGGTCAGAATTAATCTCATTCATTATAACATTTTCCAGTTTTGTCAATTAATTTAAAAATTCATGATTTCATTTGCCTTTACAGTGGAGTAAATTCCATTGCATGCACTTACCATAACTAATGATCCTTTGGTTCCTTCAGTGACCCATGTATCATTTTAAAAGGCAGCTTTATTTCTACATGGTTCTATATATTCTATGAATTCTACAATTAATTTCTTGTGTCATTCTCTCTCTCTCTCTCTCTCTCTCTCTCTCTCTCTCTCTCTCTCTCTAGCGCTCTCTCTCTCTCTCTCTCTCTCTTTAGCTCTCTCTCTCTCTCTCTCTCTCTCTCTCTCTCTGTAGTCAGATGGATATCTAGGACATACTACATTTTGGAGAAAGTTAAGAGTTTCTGACATATTTATTCTACTGTTGCTGGGTGCAATCAGCTCTATACTTAGCTGGTAAAACCACTTGATTTATAATGTATTATTATTCTCTAATATATTTGTTAATTTTTTTGCATCAATATGGTATTTATATATTACTTATAATTTGATGGTGATGTTCATGTCTAATACTGTTTGTTTTGTGGCATAGTTTGCACCAACATTCATTGCATACGTATTTGCTGACATTTTTCTAATTGTTCTTCTATCAATATACAATATACTTTGAACTTGCTTTGATAGTTATGACTAAAGATGATTCTACTTGTTTTTGCTTTCCAGTTGCTTAGACTATAATGTATTTAATTTCTCTCTGTGTTAAACAAACCAGTGTTTTTTATTGGCAGTGAAATCAGGATTTCCTGTCAGTCAGCACAGCTGTCAACTCACTTAATAACCATGGAAAGCCTTGAATATTTCGTCTACCAGGCTATATCTTCCAAGTGCTGAAATTATAGGTATGTTCTACCTACCAGGCTTGGCTCCATTTTGATGTTTCCTAGTCAGAATCTTTCCCACATCTCATTTAATTATACTATCTAGGGCTTATTGATTCCCTTTCTTTTCTTAAGTATTCCATAAATTGTATTTTGAGTGCTATATAACTGATTCTGAATTTATTGAATTTGGTTTTAGCTTTAAAATATCTTCATTTCTTCTTTAATTAAGAAAGATGGCTTTCCTGGATATGGCAGTCTTGATTAGTAGTTGTTTATTCTGTGATCTTCTGACTCTTTCTGCTCCTATCTAGATATCAGATTGGTTTGCATTATAAATTAAGGTATATGTTTTGTACCTTTCAACATTGTTGCTTCTTCACTCCTCTTGAGATTTTAACTATCACGCAGCATGGAAGGTACTTTATTGGTTATATTTGCTGGGGATTCCAAATGTCTACTTAGATGTTTAAATCTTTTGCAAGAAAGGAGGAATTTTATTCTTCCACCAAATAAGACTTCTATGCTTTTAATTTATGTTTCTACAGTACCTCCTACATCAATTTATCCACCTAACCTTTTCCCAACTACTCTTCTCATACTATTCATAAAATCTGATCTCCTAACCCCAGTGTACTTACCCTTCTTGACCAGATATTAACATAGGCCAGAATTACAGGTATGTTGCCTGCTCTCCCAGTGTCCACTTACCATACCTGAACTGCAATTCCTTTCCTTGTCTTGATATACTAGCCCCTGATACCAGCAGAGGTACCCTGCTGGATCAGAGGCTCTGAATTCCAGAATTTCCAACTCCAGCAAAGGAAAACTGCTGGATTAAGGAATACGCTGTTGCGAGAACTTGAGGTAAGTTAGCTGCTAGCAAATTGCCCCTTCCCAGTTCCCATTCACTCTACCATCAGTAATATCTCTCTTTCTTGTCATGATATCCTGGCACACAACTATTTTGGAGGTTGCCTCCTTGACCAAAGACACATTGGCCACCTAAAGATCACCTCTATTCTCTCAGGGCCTGCCTGATGGACCCTCAATGAACTATCTCTTCCTCCTTAACATGTCCCAGTCCACAACTCAGACAGAGACCTCATGATTATTCTCATGCCAACCTGGCCAACAGAACCAGATAGACCAATTATCTGGGACCATGCTCACACACTTGATTCTCTTCTGCCCTATATTTAGTGCCCCTACTCCTCCTCCTTACCATGTACAAACCCTCAACTAGAGTGATATACCCCTGCTGAACCACCCTGGTAATAAGAACTCTATTAAACAACTTAGATGGAGATCCTGCTCAACCACAGTCCACTCTGACAAGATGAACAAAGAAAAAAAATGGAGGGGGAAAGGTAGTTCAAAGACCTTCACATAAAATCAGATGACTGAACTTGACAGAAAACATATTAGAGAATAACCTGAATACATTGGCACAGGAGATGACTTCCTAAAGAGAACTTTGACAACTTAGACACTAAGATCAACAATTAATAAATGGTAGCTCATGAAACTGGGAAGCTGCTGTAAGGCAAAGAATACCACCAATAAGACAAAATGGCAGCCTACAGAATGGGAAATTATTTCCAACAACTCTACAACAGATAAACAGATAAAGAGCTAATATCCAAAATATATAAAGAACTCAAGACGCTAGACATTAAGAATCCAAAGATTGCATTAAGATATCATTCCAGATCTAAATAGAATGTTATCAATACAGGAATAACAAATGGCTAAGATACACTTAAAGAAATGTTTAATCTTACATTGCTGGTTAAGATTTCAAACTGTAAAATGACTCTGAAAATTAATTTGACAGGTTATCAGAGAAATGAGAATAGCTCTACCTCAAGACCCAGCTATACCATTCATGGAGATAAACCCAAAAGATGCTCCACCACCCCACAAGGACACTTCCTCAACTAAGTTCATAGTAACTGTATTTGTAGTGTTCAGAAACTGGAAACAACCTAGATGTCCTTCAACTGAAGAACAGATAAAAAAAAATGTGGTTCAGTTACACAATAAAATACTACTCAGCTATTAAAAACAAAGACATAATGAATATTGCAGGCAAATGTACTAGAAAAATATAATCCTGAGTAAGGCAACCCATATCCAAAATGACATGCGTAGTAATGTATTCACTTATTAGTGGGTATTAGCCACAAAGTACAGGATATACATGCTACAATACACATATATAAAGAAGTCAAATAACAAGGAGGGTCTAAGGGAGGATGCTTGAATGTTTCTCAGAAGGAGAAATAAAATAGGTATCAGAGGTGGGTGGAGAAAAGGAACTGGGTGATAGAGGGTAGTGGGAGCATCCCAGGATAGGGACAACAGGTGTAGGAAGAACAGAGGAGAGAGAATAGAAACCAGCATGGCCTGGTGGAGCATAGTGATGTGCCAGAGACTTGGGGAGGTGTTGGAGGACAGGGTACTTATGGGGATGATTCTTGCTGAGATTCTTACAAATAAGGGATATGGATCCTGAAGTGGCCACTTGCTGTGGCCAGGCAGGATACCCAGTGAAAGGATAAGCAACCCATCCACTAAACTTTTAACCCAAAATGTGTCCTGCCTACAAGATGTGCAGGGATAAAGATAGAACAGAGATGGAGGAAATGGTCAAATACTTTCTGGCACAAATTGAAACCCATCTCATGGGCAAGAACTAATTCCTGATGCTATTAATTTTACTCTGTTATACTTGCAGGCAGGAGCCTAGCATAGCTGTCCTCTGAGAAGTTCCATCCTGTAGTCAGTGGAAACAGGTACAGAGACCCCCAGTCCATTAGATGGAGCACAGAGAGTTTTGTGAAAGTTTAGACAGAAGAATTGAGGGTCACAAAGAAGACAGAACCTCCACAGAAAAAAAAAAAAAAACAGAGTCAACTAACCTGGACTCTTGGGGACTCTCAGAGATTGAATAACCAACCAAAGAGTAAGCATTGGCTGGACTTAGGCCCTGCACACATGTGTAGCAGATGTGCGGCTTAATCTGCATGTGGGTCCACCAACAACTAGAGCTGGGGCTGTTGCCTACTTGAGCATCCTGCTCCCCAAACTGGGCCACCTTGTTTGGCCTTGGTGGGAGAGGATGCACCTAGTTCTGCA
Organism: Grammomys surdaster; assembly: GCF_004785775.1. Classification (NCBI taxonomy): domain Eukaryota; kingdom Metazoa; phylum Chordata; class Mammalia; order Rodentia; family Muridae; genus Grammomys; species Grammomys surdaster. Next base: position 14,046,034 of record NW_021604617.1, read on the forward strand.
GTGACTTGATTGCAGGGTGGTGGTGGTGGAGTGATACCTGGGGAATCTCCTCTTTCTCATAAGGGAAGGGGAGAGGAAATGAGGGAGGTTCTATGTGAGAGCATATTAGGAGGAGATAAGGAGCTGATATTGGGATTTAATTTATTAATAAATAAATAAATTTAATTTATTAATAAAGTTAATTTAATACATTTAATTGATTAATAAAAATAACAAGAAAGAAGGAAAAATTAAAAAAAAGAATTGGGTCCAGATGTAAATTGAGATTTCTCAGTAGAGGAATATCAATTGCCTAAGACATAAGACATGCTTAATGAAAATTTCAACATTCTTAGCTATCAGGGAAATGCAAATGCAAATGACTTTGAGATTCCATCTTATATCTGTCATAATGGCTAAGATTAAAAACAGAAGTGACAGCTCATGCTCATGAGGAAGTAGGGCAGGGGGAAAATTCCTCCATTGCTGGTGGGAGCACCAACTCGTGTAGTCACTGTAGAAGTATGTATGGTGTTTCCTCAGAAAATCGTGAATCAATCTACCTTAAGAACAAGCTATACCACTTTTGCACATATGCTCCATCCTATCTCAAGAACACTTGCTCAATTATGCTCATAGCAATGTTATTTGTAATAATATTTGTAATTTCTAATCAATTTATATTGATTCCCGAAACTGTCATCCATCTAGCTAACCCTTAACTTAAGAAAGGATAGATACAATGTGGCACAATTACTGAGTGGAGTGCAATTCTGCTGTTAACAAAATGATATGAAAATTGCAGGCAAGTGAGTGGACTAGAAAAAAAATCATACTGTGTGAGACAACCTAGACCCACAAAGACAAACATGGTATGTGCTTATAAGTGGATATTAGCTGTTAAGCAAGGGATAATCATACTACAATCCACAGACTTCGACAGCCTAAGTAACACGAAAGCCTCCAGGGAGCATGCCTGGATCTCCATTGGAGGGGCAAATATAACAGGTTTTGAGTGTGTACTAGGGTCAAATGGGAAGAGGAACAGGAAGAATCAGGTATGGAAAAGAGAGATAGAGGGACAAGGTTCAGGAAGAGAAGACTAGAATTGGGGGCAATTGGGAAAGTGATGTCCAAATCTAATAGAGTTAGACACTTCCTGGAACGTTTTATCATGACCCTATAGACTAGATAGTATAGACTCCTAAAACTGGAAGATACTGAGCCTGAACCTGACATCTTCTGTAACCAAGCACAGTTTCCAGTGGTGGAACTAGTACAGCAATCTTGCCTGCAAGATTAGTAGTACACAACTAGTACACAACTTATCTTGCCTGCAAGATACATTGGGACATTGGTGACTCCAAGCTTGTGAGAGTGACCAACTATGGCTCGTCTCACTTGAGGCCCACACCATGAAAATGAACCCATGTTCAACATTTATTGGATTCCCAGGAATGGGAAGCTAGAGGAAACAGTGTCCTAAAATAGAGTTAAACACAATTGGCCAAAGATGGAAAAATAAATCAATGAAATAATTTCTAATAATATTCTGTTATGCTTATAAATAGATACTTAGCTCAATAGTTGTCAGTTTTCCTCCAGCAGCTGATGGGAATAGATGCAGAGACCTATAGCCAAACATTAGGGGGAGCTTTAGGAACACCATGGAAGAGGGACAAAAAGAATCACTGGAGTTATAGGGGTTGAGAACACTGTGCAATCTGCAGAATGAACCAAGCAGGGCTCATAGTGGCTCATAGAGGCTGAAGCAACAATCATGGAGTCTATATTTGTCTGTACTATGTCTGCTTTATACAAACTGTGGTTGTTCAGCTTGGGTTTTTGCTGGACTCTTAACAATGGGAATGGAGATATCTCTAATCTTTTGACAGTTCTTGGGATAATTTTCCTCCTACTGGGCTGCCTTCTTTGGTCTTCATATAAGGGTTGTGCCTGGTCTTACTGTTGCATGTTAAGTTGATTTTCCTGGTAAACATGCCCTTTTCTAAAGGAAAATAGAGGGACAGTGAATATGGAGGAGGGGAGAGATAGGAGTGAGAGACTGGGAGGAGTGTATTGTATGAGAGAAAAATATTTTTTTAAAAACGAAAAAATATTTTTATTTGGTGTTACTCCATAATCTTTTGATTCAACTTTATCTTGTATTAATTAATTAATTAATTAATCTTAATATTAATAGGAACTATAATTTCATTATGGTATATCTAGGATTTTTGTAAAGCATACAACTGTGTGTATGTATTTTAAATTTCCTTGGAAAAATTTGTTTCTAAACTGTAAGTTAGGAAGAAACACCTACTTTTATGTGTATATTATTCCACAAAAGCAGGTAGACACAAGCTTCCATTTCTAGTTTATCAGAATTTATTGTTTAGCAATGAATTTTCAAACCAAATAGGTTTCATTGACCCCAGTGAATAGCAGTCTCAAGTAGAATAATAGGTGGCCACTAACAAATACAAGTCTTTTATACCTTTTAGATATTAACCTTGCTTCCATATAAAACACTACAAATGACATACTAATTCTTTTTCTCTCTGATGTATACTAATGCTACATATTTAGATTGCACAGTGGCCACAAAAGAACTAAAGAGTTCAAGATGCTTAAAGATGATTATGTCCTTGGGTTTGATACTTTATATAGATACCAAAAAAACTGCCTTGGTGCTATTTAGATAAGGTATTATTTAATTCAGCTATTACACTAAAGAACTAGCCACAACACTAAAGTCTGAATCTGACTGCATTTTTGCATCACTTTCAGGACAGGGCATAGGACCATGCAGCCATACTAAAAGAGGTATAGGGCTTGTGCATATTAATGAGTGCTTGATAAAATAGCAACATAATTATTCTTTAATGTCAATGGTTGTTAACAAACTGAGTGAAAGTCTTCTGATAGTTGTAAATTATTTGCCTCTTAGTATTCTACTCTATGTACCAAGTATTTAGATGATAGGTAGGTATGACTAATGCCTTTACACTGTCAATTGTTATTCTTTTTAAGCTATAGAGCAGTTATTATTTTGGTTGGCCTGATGTGTTAATGAATGCTCAGTTTTGTTTTTATCAAAACTATCATTTACTCATATCTCAATCTAATTTGATTTGTATATTTTGTGCTACATTTTAGCCTTCAGCAAAGTGTTATTTATTAATCTGTCATGTTTATGTACATAGAAAGGATTATTATAATCTTTACATTTGAAGTAAGATAGAGTTAAGAACTTCCAATAGGGCAATGAACAAGACAAAGTGGACCACTTTTTTCTACTGTTCATTGTAGGGATTGGGATCTTAGAACAATAATGTGGAAAAGAATTAAAAGACATACAAATAGAAAGAGAAGAATTCAGAAAATCGATATTTGCAGAGATCTCTCTCCAGAAGGGAGAACATAAAGATTTTGCCATAAAATTCTTAACACAGATTACTACTTTCATCAAGTTGACAAAACATAAAAATGGCATCCCCAAATCAGAAGTTCTCCAATGTACCTTAGGAAATAATCAGAGAAACAATGCCTTCATTATAGCTACAAATATAGATGGGGGAAAAACTAATCAAGTAAATGAAAGATCACTATAAGAAAAACTTTTAGATACTGCAGAAAAATAGAAAAAAGTACTAGAACATATGATATTTCTCCTGCACGTAGACTAATAAGTTTATTTTTGTGCAGACAGCTATTTTACCAAATTCAATTCATGGTTTAAATGCAAATAAGCACAAACAATATAGTCAGTCTTCACAGATATGACAAAAACAGTCTCAATTGCCAATTAATAGCTTCTGAGAAAAAAAGAGTTAGGGTTTACACAGGGATTCATCCGTGAATAAATAGACACATCCACATGTGCATCTACCCACACAGAAGCAATTATGTTGAGTGCATTTTTGCCAGAAACTATATGTTGTCAGATTTATTGAATAACAATGAATTCAAAAGGTAATAAAGTTTCATTGGCCACAATTTGCCAAGTAGTCCCAATTTCCTTTGACAGTTGGACAATGGTAAACAAGGGTATTTTTATTCAAATATCATTCCTAACAAGATGTGCAGATCACATACTTTCTATATATTTATATAAGTGTATGTTCACATGTAAAAGCGGATTAAAGTGGCTATAACAGGTGTCATGGAGTTTAAAGAGGCTAATGTCTGTGATCTGATTGATAATATAAAAGCCAAAAGAGAGTCAGTTCAGTATTTGATTAGGATATTTATGCATCAGGTTGAATAGTTGTTCATTGCAGAGTCAATTCACAATGTCACAAGTCTTGTTCCTAGCCTCCTCAGGGTTTGGGTATGCTTCAGAGATGAGATACACATCAGCTGCACTAGAGGTGAAATGTAGGACTTCTCCAAATAGAGGTATGTCTATGAAGATGGACATTAATTCAAGTAATCAGTATCAACAAACAATAACAAACTAAACTGAAATGCATGGAGAAATCAGGAGTTCTCTGCATGTCAGTACTTTGATGCATACACATTTTGGGGTTGAATTGAGTGGGGCCCATGTCATTGTGCTGTTGGTTCCCTTTGTCTTTATGGGGTCCTCTCTTACACAGTATGAGTGTTAGATACAAATCATTCTCTTTCTGAGTACAGCCTCATACATGTTCCAATGCTACTTTAGTAACATTAGACTGTGGTACCTTTTAAATTTTGGAAATAAAGTAATAGAGCCTCTCAGAGGACAGTTAAGCTAGACTCCTGTCTGTATACATAAGGAGGCATCATTAATAGTATTAAGGATTGGTGCTTGACCATGGTATGAGTCTCAGGTTGGGTCGGTTATTGATTGGCCATTCAGAAGACATTTTCTTAATTAGTGATTGATGGGAGAGTTCACATTCCGTTATAAGTGGTGCTATCTCTGGGCATGTGGCCCTAGATTTCATAAGAAAGCAGTGTGAGCAAGCCATGGGAAGCAAACAGCAAGTTGTACTGCTCTATAGCCTCTGAATCAGCTCCTGTCTCCAGGTTCCAGTTCTACTTGAGTTTCTTTCCTTATTGATCTTGATGACAAACTGTTATGTGGAACTGTGAGCTAAATAAATTCCTTCATTCTCAAGTTGCTTTGGTCATGTTGTTTCATCACACATAATAACCTTAACTAATGCATCATTTTGTTAGCACTGATCATTCATTCAAACATATTCTGGTTTTGGAGGAACTCACTGAGCATCCAATTTTGGTCCTCAAGATTGTTATCTACCATACCTTGATCAAGACACTTTTTTCATTGGTCTATTCTTCATCAAACATAGGGGTTTCTGTCTCAGTTTGTATCAGATTGTAAAGACATTTCTTTTAAATCACAGATGTCCATAATGGCAATTATAAAACACAACCAGTAACATTTGATAATGCTACCAATGACAGATTGAAGAGTACACTTGCAGAATTCTAGGTTTCATATGGATCATTGTTATAACATAGCATGTTCTTCTAGAGAGAGACTGTTTAGGCCCAATGTACTTGTATGCCTCATTCACAATTCCATTAAGTCCACCTACTGTATTCATAGCCTATTTCCAGGGTTATCCAATACAGACATTTCAAATATGAACTGCCAAATTTCTAGTCTTCATGGGGAAAGTAATTTCACCCAAGGGATAGACTTTTGCTCATTTTTTTCTTCTCTTTTTTAGATTTAGTAATAAAAATTAAAGAGACAAAGTATTAACATAGGTATTCTTTTTAATCAGTGTATCTTTATGCTATGTATATGTGGGAAGTCAATTCTAGTTATGAATCTTGTGAATCATTGGAATATGTTCTAAGCTTAATTTATGGAAAAGTATTATGTTCCATGTGTATGACAAGGAGTTTTGATGTTTGTCTGCCCAGTATATCTTGTAAATTTTCTATGAGAATTTGGCATATGTTAATCACTTTTACCCCAAAGGCTGAGTCACTTCAAGTCTGAAAATAGATCTTCATAAATATAATCATACAGTACAGTTAATATCTAATATTGATCTATGCCTAAATCTGCTTTTAAGTTCCTAATGACAGTGACATTAGGAATGCCGTGATCCAGCATTTTCTTGCTAATATTACAAAGGACGCATGTGGGTCACCCAGACAGAATTTAAACAGAGAGATAATGGAAGTAGCAGACTTTATGATTCAAACGGACCTAACAGATAACTACAGAACATTTCACCTAAACACAAAGGAGTATACCTTCTTCTTAGCACCTTTTGGGTATGTGCCCAGGAGTGGTATATCTGGATGTTGAGGTAGAACTATTCTTAATTTTATGAGAAAGAAAACATGATCTCTTACTGAGTTCTTATTGAATTGGTAACAGATTAACAATGTAACAGGATAGGTTTGTGTGCTACAGGGAATGATGGGTCAGTGTTCTAGAGTGAAGGATGCTTCTCAGTTATATGGAGGTCAGAGGAAAGAATCAGCGAGTTGACCTTATCTACTACCTTATGTGTGACAGTATTTTTTGCTCACTTCTGTGTAAGTCAGTTTATCTAGCCGATGAACTTCCAAAGACTCCTGTAGCAGACTCCTGTCTCCTCATCTGAATGCTGAAATTAAACATTTTTTATGTGGGGAATGTCCTCTTGCATGCCTGGAAACTGTTTTACCAAGTAGGTAAGTCCCGAGTCTCTTGGGCTACATCTTTGGTATCTGGTAAGTTTTTCCTCCTTTCATAATTCAAATTGTGCAGTGCCCCAAACCACCATAGTATCAATGATCATTTTCATGGCTACACGTATTGGAGAGCATGACCTTAACCTCTTGTCTCCATGACACTTAGAGGTGTCGCATATCAGACGCTCCTGTTTCAATTCAATGTATCATTTTAAATGTACCAAGCTTTCAGTGGGCAAAGATGGCAGCTGCAGAGAGACAAGAAATAGCATCGACAGGAAGGAAACCATGTTTGCAAAGAAGGAAACAAAACTATCTACAATGAGGTCAGTAGTGCATCAGACTCAGAGGGAGAACAATGCAGTGACCTAAGTGCAGGAAGAGTAATTGTGACTGAATCATTTATTAACAAAGCAACAAGGGAGAAGGAAAATGTAACCACAGTGGAGCCCAATTATTTCTAAAGTGGACAATGCATAAACTGAAGACTTTGGTAAATGCTGTTGTAGCACATCTGTGGGGGCTAGTGGAATGCTAGCATCTTATTGATTAGTTCTGATATATTTCCTAATAATACGATATGGGAAAAATAGTCTCAATTAGAAGAGGGGGGTTTAATTTTAGTATAGATTGACATTCAATTTTCTATTTTCTCTGAATGGAATGTTGATTCATTCATCTGTGCTAGGCTTCCTTTCTAGATACCAAGTTTGTGATTTCACAGAAAAAAAAAAATTCCTCATCCACTCACAGTGCTCTTGTGGCCACAAAATCCAAGAATACAAACAGAGAAATTCTTTAATGAAAATACCTAGAATCCATTAATAAATATGTCAGCTTACAATTCATCAGGTATTCCAATTAGTTGACAATATGGAGTCCTTTTTCAGAAATGGCCTATCAATGATGTGCATATGATCTTCCATATTAAGCAAACATCCCGATGAAAAGAAGTAAATTAGTATTCTGCTTAGAGATATGTTTGAGACAAAAGGTATCAAAATGATTTAGCTTCCAACTACCTATCTCTTTGTGTCTTAGACAAAATGTTTTGGCAATAATGTAAAGGTTTTCCTGCTGTACCCAGAAGGGTCAAGTCACAAACATGAAAATAAACACAACTTCACCAGAATTAAAATGATAGATTATTGTAAACACACGCGTTCTTGACGTAGGCATCACTGATAAAGCTCTTTGTAACACTAACTATTCACTACGCTCTGCTGGGAGACTATTAAAGGCAACCAAATTGACCAAGATGACAGTCGAGCCTGAGGATGACTTTCATAAGGCCAAGCTGAATCCATTACTCTTATCATTTTATATTTTCTTAAACTCTCATTGTATAGTTTTTCTTTTATATATGCTCAGTCTGTGGGAGTTTAAGTTACTTGGATGGTGTATGTTGAGATATCCCTGCAATACTGTACAGTAGCACTAGAGGTGCATATAGGAAAAAAAATAAGAGAACAGTTACACTGATAAAATATTATTTTTCAGAATCTCCAGAAACAGGCTAGGAACCAAGTGTTTCTGCTAATTGCTAATGATTATATTGAGTAGGGAGAATAAATTTGAATTTCTATAGTGTGCCTTGGAAACAACCAAATAATTATCCTGGTAATAGCAGATGTCAGTAAATACAGGAAAAACAACTGAGTAAATTACAACTGACTGACAAATACAAGTTTGGTAGTAACTTGTAAATCAAATCTATTCTATTTGACATGACAAAACAGTTGTCATCATCCCTTATGGGCTAGAGTCGGCCTGGTATAGCAAAGCAAAGCACACATGTTGGAAAAACATATAAGACAATGAAAAAAATTGCAGTATACACCAGCATTGATATAGATATAAATGTATTCTACTGAGTAGAATATAAATAAACAGTCACTAGTAAAATCAATGCAGAAATTCTTTGGACAATTAACATGAAAATAGAACCATTATAAGTCTCAGGATATTTAAGTGAAGAACTCCATATCAACATACTACAGAAATACTTACACATCAGTGTTTCTTTTTCTTTTAACTTAGCATAATTTTTATTACCAACAGATATTCAAAAATGGAAAGCTCCATGCTCAGTGAGAGACTCTGTCTCAGAAGATAAAACACAGAATTATAGAGAAAAATACTGTAAATTCTTCTCTGGTTTATACATGAAAGTATGTACAAATTATATATATATATAAAATCATTATATATATATAAAATCACATATAACAAAAGAGACATATTTATATGTTAAGTTATAATGCATCAAATTAGTAAAAAGTAATAGATATTTGAAATTAGGAACATAATTTATGTTTAGTATTAGTCAGATATAGATTAGAAGTTCATTACATATTAAAAATAAGCACTGTGAAGAAAGTTTTGGATTCTATAAAGTAGCATTCCCATTTTACTGTGCTTTCCCCTAACGTTTATAATGATAAATAGGCCGTCATCATCAGAGAATGCTTTATAAACTACATGAAGATTAATACTATGATGTGTCTATTACATGCTACCTTGAGAGGGAAATTCATAAGTCGTATCATCAGTGTTTCTAACAGCACTATTAATAATAGACAAGCAGCATAATCAGCTTTAATGTCTATCCACAGATCAATGGTAAAACAAAACAAACAACAACAACAAAAATATCATATATGCTCAGTGGAGTTGTATTCAGTCACAAAAAGAAATGAAATCTGTGTAGCATAAATGTAAAAAAGCAACTCACACTATCTCTGGCAAGGCACCAGCAGGCCTTGTTCTCATCTCGTGGAGATTTGCTGACCTGGAGCTTTGAAATTTCTCCACCCAGCTAGCTAAGTTTCCACCAGCCCCACACTTCCAAATTCCCACTGCCTTTTATGGTGCACTTCTTGCAAATCCACACTTTGCCACTATACCTTTCTCTCTGGAACCCAGCTGAGTTGCCATGTGAAGGAAAACACCACACAAACTTAGTTCAGAATCAAAAGGTAACTCAATTGCTGGACGCAGCAACTGGCATTCTAATTTGTAAGCCATTCTAAATTTAATCCTCCAGTAGCAGATCTCAACGGATCCACGGTGTGAACCGGGGTCTCTGATACCTACATCTTGACCACCTGTCCCCCATCCATAACTTTATCCTTTTTTCCTTCTCTTCCTCAATCGCACCTGGACGTCCCACCTACTCCTCATCCAGTGATTGGTCCCCTGATACCTTTATTCATTAGGGGAAGGTTCTGTCACATTTCACCTTTTCTGTCCAATAAAAACAAACAAACAAACAAACAAACAAACAAATAGCAAAACCCTCCAACTTTTCTCTCAAATATAAGCTGAGTATAACTATTATCATTTTGTAATTTACAAAGTACAAGATACACCTAACCCCCAGTCCATCATTTTTGTCAATTAAATAGAGTACTCTGTCATCTATCCTTACTTAAAAGACTTATAATTCTACACATGTCTTATGTCCTAGCTTTAGACTGCATGCCATCTGAAAAACATCCTCTCAAATAAATATCAGCTTTCTCGATGCCAAACACCTCAGGTTGGCTATGAGACTATATGTAGTCTTTCAACCCTGTCAGAAATCCAAGAGCAACCAATACTATCTGAAAATATAGGAAGTCTAACCCAGCTTCCTTAACTGAGACAAATTGTAGAGACAGCTGCCTACCTATAAAGCCCCAGTATGCCAGGGAGTTTTAACATAAGTCTTCATCCTTCTGGCCCAGAATAATCTGACAGGCCTCAAAAAAAAAAAAAAAAGGAATTATTAAGGACTAGCTTATTCTGTCTTGGCAGAACTAAACTGTCCTAACCTATAACTTGTGTCCTCTCAAGAAACGTACAGGTCTGTAGAAGAAATAGGCAGTTTCTGCCCAGTGGCTACCTAGCCACAATGTACAGCCTCCCCTGGGGGTAGAGATGCTCAGCTGCTTCTTTGAATCCATGAATGAGGAGCTGTTAGGAGCAGATATGTCTCAAAAAGAAGTGAATAAATAACATTAGATGTCACATTCTGTGGATTTCTAATGTTTTTGAAAACTATTTGTGTAAAGTAATCTAGACTGCTTTCCGTTAACTACTCTCAGTTGTTTCTAATTAAAATATCTTGAAGATTCCTAACAATAAACTCAGAGCCATGAATTCGCTATTTGGCCCTTAATTCACAGGCTTAATCATGTCAGATCAGTTTGTAATAGGATTTATAGAAGGACTGGGTCCAAGCCTTGCACTTTTAAAATTTTTATATCAATAGAAGAAGTTCATATCAATGAAAACCTTGATTCATCAAAATAAATTCTGTACCACAATAAGAAATTATGACTTCAACTTAGTAACTCTTGTGAAGATTTCTATGAAATGAAATTATGACTACATAATTTTAGCTATTTTCTCCAAGTTCAAATTATGATCATTACTAAACTCCCCAGAAAGACAATTTAGAATAACCACCTCCAGACCCCAAAATCCAGGGAATCAGGGTGACAACTGTTTATAACTACTTCCAGCTGAATATGGTCATTGTATTATCTTTGAAGGGGAGATAAGGAAAATATGTGAGTTGGTTGGCCTTAAGTAGGCCACACCACTGATATTTTTAGTCTCTGATGTTTGTGTCCTGACTGGATCCAGATAAAAGTTCCTGAGATCAGGTCAGTTCAGCATGTCTGCAAATTACAGTAGCAGTTGGATTTCCTCTAGGGCTAGCTTAGACTTGAGTTAGGCTAATGAGTTTGTCTGCACAGGTTAAAGAAAATTTATGTCTTTTACTGTTTGCTAAAATGTTAATGAGTTCTTATATTGCATATGTTGGACAGCTCTGAGGATCAATTCACATGTAAGGTAGTAGTAATATACCTGACACTTTGTTGTACCCATCTCCAAGTCAGCATATTTTAGCTATGTCCTATCCCACATTAGTGATTTTATGTCCAGTGTGCTCATATACCCATAGCTGCAGGTGCATAGCTTATGTCAGATCCATTTCTGCTTGTAAGCCAAAGCATATGTCCAAATATTTAGGGAACCATGTCTTCCTGTGAACAGGAACATGTTGTTGTTTGCTGTACATCTGGTTTGTAACAGCAGTCTTACACTTGAGTCCACATTTTGGATCCCCGTAGATACTTCCTGTGTATATAATATTCTTTCTGGCTCTTCTGGCATCCCCGGTGAAAAGGCTCTAAACAATGTTTAGTTTTTAGTACAAATATTCTACAGCCATGACTCATGAGTCTTGCTGATACGGTTCATAGATATATGCTTGGCTGCTCTGTTTTACCAGTTCCAAACAGGAAGTGTCAGTTGCAATAGCAAGTCAGATGTTATGTCACATGTCACAGTGTGGATTTGATTCATCTTACTTACATCTGGTAGTCGAGTCATTCTTCATATTTTTCATTGGCCGTACCAGGATGTAGATTAAATAAGATTGACACTTAAAATGTAAATTTCTTGTGATTTTCATACCATTTCCTTCATTTCAATGTGTCTATCTGGCACTTATTTCTAATGAACCATAAAGCTAACATGATGAGGTCTTGTTGTGGTTCTTCTTTCAAGATTGCATTTACTATCTGGACTTTGAGTCAAATCCCTGTATATAGGTCTCCACTGTCTTCCTATATGTTACCGATTTCTAGAACTTGTGAGAAAATATAGATTAGTATAAAATAGGAATAGGCATAGCCTCTAGGTTCTTAGTTGCACTAAAAGTTGATTTACTTCAGTGGCCTCACCCTCATAGACATCTGTAAGTTTGCAGACCCAGAAAAGATCTTGCTTTACTATTATCACCACATACTTAGTTGCAATAACTTTTAGAATGATCACCTATTTGGTGAACTAATAAACAATAAAGCACAGTGAGGATTCTCATTGTTTCCCATGGGAGTTACCTTTGAGCAAAGCTGTTCCCACCCTTAATTCATGAATAGATAGAGAAATCCATTCTAATAGTGATTTTCATTTCTTAGTATGACATGTTACTTCAAATTAGTTTTCACCCTTCTAGCTTCTGTTTGACAAATGTGCAGGAACATTCCACTCTTCACTTTAGGTTTTAATGGCTAAGGCTCTGATATAGATATAACCATAAAGTAGTTGTATATGTGCATCTTACCTGTGACCAGACACCAAGCCTCCTCGACAGCAGGTCAGCTCATGGTCCTTGTCCTTGTGGTGATGTGGTTCTTTAGCTCATAATGTATAGGAAGCAGGTCTGTGAATGCGGTTGTGTGGTGTTATCTATTTTTCACAACAGAAAGGTTTAATTATAGGGTTTGCATGGTATCTCTGTCTTCCTTGTTCTGGTATTACAGGTAGTGATGCTTTAAAGCAGTCCTGGGTCATTTGGTAGTGTCTGTTTATTGTGTCTCTCATCTCAAATTTTGAGTTCTGTTTCTCTGATCATGGGCATTTTAATTTTTGCTTTTGCTTGTGGTCCAATGAGTGGGGAGAAGGGAGGTTTCTCCATTCTGTATCTCTAGCAATGTAGGCAAAGTCTATAATTTGTTTTATTGATCTAATATCAGGCTTTCTGCATTTCATAAGTCTCTCCCAGTTGTTTATCAGTAGTGTTTCCTTGATTGTGTCTGTGTTGTTGACAGTTGTTGATGACAGTGATTGACTGTTTCCTCTAGATTAATGAGGATGTAGAACATTATTTGTTTCTATTCATTCCTTCTCATACCAACAAATACTTATTGAATACAAAAATTAACTTTCCTTGGTGCTGGGAGCCAAGACTTTATGCCCTCCTGCCTGAGGGAAAATACCAGTTAGGAAAACAGCCTGAGTTAAGGAATGCTTTATTGCCCTCCTGCCTGAGAGAAATTATTAGCCAGATAAGCAACTTGAGCTGAGAAATGTTATATTGCCTCTCGCTTGTGAGAAAATATTTAGATAAGTGGTTTGGGCTAAGGAATGCTTGCAGGCATAGAGAACTTTGCAATTACAGGATGGCCCTGGACTCTGACTGTTAGATGAATTTCCTGCCTGATTGTCTTTATAATGGCAGCCTGAACAATAAAGTTTAAGCGCTTGATCAGGACTTTCAAGACTTGTACTCCATCTTTGAGTCTCTTGTCCTTTCATTTGTCTACTCTCTTCCCCTAGATGCTTGTCGAATTCTCGGAGGGTCTGGGCACCTTGGAATCTTCAGTGTATTTGCAGTTACATAAATCATGCTTGAAACTTCTCTGTCATTATCTCAAAAACTCGTGGAAAAGATGACAGAGTAACAGAGCAACTCAGTTGATAATTTTGAAGGATGTGCAAGAACCCTGAAAGGAAATTAAAGATATTTTGTAGGAAAATGTTATCAGAGAAAAAAATAATATTATTTATATTTTGAATGTCAGTGTTTGGTTAAACAAACAGCCAGAGACAATAATAAATTAAAAATAATACATTTGTAGACAATAAACTTGATGCACTACTTTTTAGTTTGTTTTCCTTAGATTCAATCTGTTTTCATAGGAAAAACATAAATGTCCCTTGACAGTTTAAGTTTCGATAATTTATAACTTTGTTAGAAAAACTAGCAAAACAGTTCATTGCTACCTATCATTCTGCCACATTTTCTCTTTCTTTCTTTACTTGGCACCCTCTCCATTGAACATTAATATATTTTATAATTCTTAGATGAGATTATAAAACTATCTTGAAGATAATTATTAATATGATTCACAGATCAGGCATTATAAACCTATGGTAATAGGTTTCCTTCCCTTTCATAAATACACACACACACACACACACACACACACACACACATATATACTTATATATAATGTACATTATATAAATATATTTATATATATTTACATATATGTATATATAAATGAATATATATTTTTCATATATATATAAAATAAAAACAAAGACAGATTCATGATTTTTCAAGAAATACAGATTATATCAATTTTGTTATTTTTAATTGCATGTCTATGGCTACACTTTCAATTACAAAGTGATATAAAGGACCTTTGCAGCAATGGCAAGTGAGGGAAGTACATGTCTCAAGGGACAAATATAGACCACAGTTAACATTGTCTATGTGCTATGTGATATGGGGTATGTGCCCCAATCACTTTCCATTATCTTATATCTATAAATGTCTGTTTCTGGTCTTGCTCATTTTTTTCTTTGTTGGTTTTACCAAGACATGGCCAAGGAGTTGACCTGACCCCAAAGTTCAGTTCAGTTCCCGAAATGAGATACAGGATTAGATCTGGATGGGCCTAAAATTGAGTAAATGATTAATAGCTATACCAGAACTTGTCATCAGTGGGGACTAATGTGAACAAAAGTCTCTAGGACAATCAGGAATTGTCTGCATATCTGTCTCTTGCCAAACACATGGACTAGGGGCCATGTACATCTCAATTCTGTGTATCCGCTTTAAGGTAACTAGGTGAGGTTGCTTTGCCCCTCTGTGTCTGTTGTTCAACTTCATTTTCCCGACATATTTTGAATATTCTCATGTGCAAAGATGGTTCCAATCTACTTTAATGGGTTTATAACTAGATATTATTTTACTTACGAATAAGTTATTTGTTATTCTCTTTCTCATGGGTGATCTAGGTAGAAATGAATTTCATATTTACAAGAAGGTAGAGAGTCAGTTGGTCTCTGTATTAATTCCTAAATGAAGACAATTACTACGTATGACATAGAGGGCCCCAGGGGAATTAATACCATGAAAACTAGATCTTTAAAATGAGGATAATCTTTGAGCAGGGACTAGCCCATGACACCAGTGGCAGTTTGGGGCAAGAATAGAGAAAAGGAAGAGGGAGGATTTAATCTCATCTTCTCTGTGCTTCTTCCCTTCAGTACAGGGATCCAGCTCACTTTGCCATTCTAAGGTGACTGGACTGAAACTTCCGAAGCCTTGAACCCAGATAAAGATTTATTGATATTTTAAATAAATGTTTTAGGTTACTTCTCCTGGAAAGGATATGACTAGTACTCTTTGAGAATCAACTATAAAAGAATTAGAAATAAAAACCAAAAAAAACACAACGATGAAGACAAAACCCAATGGTTTAGAATTTTACTATAAAATGGACTTTAGTGTTAAGTAGCAAAGTAAGGTGACAGGTAACAAAATTATCACATGAGAAAATTGAGGTAACTCATGCTCTCAGAGAAGACAAAAAAAAAAAATCACAGATTTTCAGCATAAACAGGCTTACCCATTCATTAGTCTGTTCCTGTTGTATTGGAAGGCTGTGAGGCTGACTTGTATTTACATAAATGGTCAAAGATTTCTGCAATCTGAAGAGATTGTGAGTTAAATTTTAGAATGAGAATTACCTCAGATATAGTTTAGTCCTACTGATAAAATTTATATTGTTCCATAATTATCTGAAGAAAAGCAAGTTTAGCAGATTTAAAACCTTTAACTTTTAGTTTTCTGGTTTACTTCCTGTCATAAATAATAAATGTCTATGTTAAGAATTTAAAAATGTGTTTGAAACTGCAATTTAAAATACAAAATTACATCAGATTTCACTGCTTCTACTGCAGAATGATGCTTAGTAGTTCTTATTTTGCCCTACCCAAGTTAAAATAATCACAAGAAATTAAAAAAAAATCAATAGATGATGGCAAAGCACTGCCTCTAAATGAAAAAGTCTGTGACAACATATAGACAATAAAACATTTCAAATATCACAGATCTACCATCTAAAGCTTCAAAGACAGTAGAAGCTGAGTATGAGCCTTGTACCTACTCCAAGAACTTTTTGTGATCAAAATAGCAAGAAGAACCATTCTCTGAGGAATACTCTCAGAATTTCAAAGCTAACTTTCCAATGGTTTACCAGGTATGCATAGTGAAGGTTTTAGGGGAAAATAACCTTATCTGACCTCCATGAGAAATTGGTAGCAGTGGAAGAGGAACATTTTGTAATGGAAGAGTAAAGGCTGTTGTATTTAAAAAGCTCAGTCTTTAAGAACAAGCACCTTACCAGGTCTTCATCTGTGTTTTGTAAGAACCTATCTGTTTTGAGGTAATATGAACATCCAGTCTCGACTTACTCTTCTTTTCATTACATTAAGAAGGGGACATGTTTGCCAGTCCAGGGCCCTAAGCAAGCTGGGCTTGTCAACATTTAGTCATAGATGGGGGAGGGTCCCATAGGACCTGAGTGTTCTCTAGTGAGGCATTGACAGATAAATGCTGCGGGATCAGGGGGAGTCATTATCTCTGTGATTTAACCACTTCTGAATCACCTTTGCCCCAGGGATCTCTTCATGTATTGACCCAGGGATAAACCTAGTGAGTCTTAAATAACCAAACCAAACCAAACCAAACCAAACCAAACCAAACCAAACCAAACCACACCCACCCCCCAAAAATTCATACAGTGGAAAGTGATTTATTGGAAAGAGAGATTTTAGTTAATGGGAAGGGAAAGAAAATAGGAGAGCCTGAAAGCTGAATGTGAGCAAATGTGTCCTGCACTTGTATGAAATTTTATTTTTAAAAAGAATTTAAAGGGAAAATCCACGATAGTAAATAGTTTACAGCCACAGAGGTTCAATGTTCTTAAAACATTTCCATTCACATTTGATCAGACTACAGTGAGGAAGAGTTGGCCAAGATTACCAAAAATCTTACTGTGAAATGCACATTTAAAGAAAGGAAGCTTGGGCCATTAGTTCTAAAGTGATGCTAATTACTAGGAGGCAGCATCTTGCACAGCTGGTTCTGGACCTTTGCCTATTAAACTGAAAAAAGTGTCTTAGTTAGGGTTCTATTGCTGTGTAGGGGTACCATGACTACAGCAATTCTTATAAAGGAAAACATTTAATTGGAGTTGGCTTACAGTTCAGAGGTTTAGCCTACTATTGTCATGGCAAGAAGCGTGGCAGTGTGCAGGCAAACATGGTGCAAGCAACGGAATTCAGGTCTATATCTGGATAGGCAGGCAACAGGACATTAACTAGCTTCAGCTTCTGCGATCTGAAAGCCTGCTCCCAGTAACATACTTTCTTCAACAAAGCTACACTCATTGCAACAAGGCCACAACTCCTAAGAGTACCACTCCCTATGGACCAAGGATTCAAACACATGAGTCTATGGGGGCCATTTCTATTTCTATTTCTATTTCTATTTCTATTTCTATTTCTATTTCTATTTCTATTTCTATTTCTATTTCTATTTCTATTTCTATTTCTATTTCTACCTCACTAAGCATAAAACAAATTCACTTCAAAACTCAAGACAAGTTTTCTATTTCTATTTCTACCTCACTAAGCATAAAACAAATTCACTTCAAAACTCAAGACATGCTTTCTTTGAGAAAAGGCAATAGTACATTTCAACATTTTGTGCTATCTTGTTTTGAATATAAAAATTATTCTGAGGAGATGCAAGTGTTTCTAATGAGTATGAGTAGAGCTTTTATTAGCAGGGCATACATTTTAACGAATATTGAGAATTTTAAATAAAATAGAGCCTCTTCACAGAGTTGATCTGTAATGAACAATATGCCATCAAACTTGATTATTTACCATCTGAATGATACCAAGTTAGGAACAGGTATTTCTATCTTGAGATTGAGGCAGACTTCACACTTGGTAGAAGTTGATGGATAATTTTGGCTGTTGTTCCTCAGATTCAACTTTATTTGAGAAAAGGTTTATTTGTTTGCTATCTGATTTCTTCTGGCTCTCAGTTTATAGTGCTATAATTGCAATTGAAGATAAGCTTCATATTTAAGCTTAACCTTTAATGCTTTATCGACTAACCCATATCTCAAGCTCCTTAATGTTCATCTTTGATGACTGGTAAGTACCATATATTTGTAGTACATCTCCCCTTCCCAATATCCAGTTGCTATATGTTACTTATGGGTACTATATTAGCCAATTGTGGACAGTGCAAACTTACTGTCTTATCTCCTTAGCCCTGCTCCAGAACCCCTTGAGAACGCTGTCATCTTTCACACCCTCTGAATTTTCTATTCTCAAGTAATGTAGAATTTTGCTGAGTTGTCAGGTACATCCTACATCCAAGATGATTATAAACCTACCCTTCTTTCAGTGGGAATGCTTCTCTTCGGATGTGCCCCTACTTAACCCCCCTTTCCCACCTCTCCACCCTCAAATTCCCACCTACTGGGGCGCCGAGCCTTCATAAATATTTTACAATTTTAAAAATCATTTCCCCTTCCTTTTCTTCCCTTCAAGCCCTGCCATGTACTCCGTATGGCTCTCTTTCAAATTCACTACCTGTTTTTTCATTGCAATTCATGAATAAAATGAGTCAAACTGTAGTCACCGAGACATGTACTGACTTTTTCTCTTGATCTTCTTCATAGACACCATTAACTGCCCAGAATACAGAAAACATTCCAGGTCACTCTGCATTTTCCTACACCCAGTGCCCATACCTTCCAGAATGATAGCCTTTATTCTTGTAGTTGTTGGGTCAGTAAAGAGTGAATAGCAGGTAATGGTCTAGCTTCCTGTGATACTCACTTTTGGGCTTAAAGTTTAGACGAAATGTGCCTTCACTCTTCTATTATGGGCAGATGAGGAAATGCATTTGAATTCAATATTCTAGCCATCACCAAGGTGAGTTGCTCTAGAGTCTCACCGGATCGGTTTCATTTCTCAGATTGCTAGCAGACCCACAATTTCCCCATAGATTTCAAACAGGGAAGCTCTGATGTGTCACTAGCCAGTGTATTCTCACCCTTGTAGATACTATCGTCTCATAATGGAACTTGTTTTCACACTTTGCTGTCTTAGCTTGAGTTGCTTGTTCCACAGACTTTGAGTGAGGGTGAGCTCCTGGTACATGCTCCTGTGCTTCAGGGGTCCTCTGTTTCTCTGAGCTGCTGGTTTAATTAGGTAGAAAGCAGAACTGCAGTATCTTGAGGCCAGATGTAGTTGTGCTGCATGGGCTGATATCCCCAGTGGAGTGGAGTTTCTTTGGTGTTCTGTTATTTGTTCATCAGAATATTTAAGAGAGTGACACGGGAGAGCGCCCTGAGTAAGTTTCCAAGCATCCACTTGTTGGGTCAGTAGTTCCACTATTTTGTTATTGTGGTCTTTTCTCCAGGGAATTTTCCTTTGCCCCCTTCAAAGCAAGATATTCAGAGAGGAGAATTACCCTCTTTCCACACTTTTTGTCTAGCACTTTAGGACACAGTTGGGTTTTCCTATTTGTAGCCGTATTAACAAATATCTGTGTGTTTGATTTACTTCTCCTTATTCTGCTTTTTACTGCAATGTTCCTTTGCCTTCCTTCAGTGCTTGTCAGTTTTGATTACATAGATTTTGTTCTTTTTTCCCATTTGTATTTATTTGAATATTATTTGTCTTTACCTTATCATCTTTATCAACAAATATTTGTTGAAGGGAAGAATTATTTATCTTGACATTATTAGAGAATCATGATACTTCATTGAAACATGATTCTGATTTGACAGTTTGTTGTCATAGTATGGAAGGACCATGAAAAAAATACAACAGAAAAAAATACCAACTCAATTGAGAGAGTTGGACCGTATGCAAACATTCTGTGGAATAATTAAAAAACATTTTGAAGAAAATAAATGAAACTTGTTACTGAACTAAGAAAAACGTACTTATTCTTGAGTCATTGGAAAATATCATTAGCATTTTAGAGTTTTCTTAGATTTAAAGCTTAGTTTCTAAGACAGTAAAAGATGCATTACATCAAAAGTTTACAGCATTAAAAATAATAACGAAAAACCATAATTCACTGCTCATTTATGAAAGATATTTGTGAGTATATTAAAATTGTCTGGGTTGGTTATAAGTATATTCATTATGATTGTTTGCTAATAATACTAGTTATATAATTACAAGTTATTCTTTTGTACATATTAACTATTTAATTTTCTTATGTGTTAAAGGAAAATATTTAAATGTTGAAACTAACATGTAGCCACAAGATGGCAACATTACTTTCAGTGTGTGAGGTGGTTTTCCTGATATAAATTAACTCAATTTTTACTTTAGTTTGGCCATATTACTTCTCTTTCCATTTGTGGAATATTTTGATGAGTATTAGTATTAGACCCTATTTGAAAGTTTTGTAGAATTTGTCCCTAAAACCATATGGCCTTTGGCTTTTGTTGTTGTTGTTGTTGATGTTGTTGCAAGAGTTTTAATGACTGCTTGTATCCCTTTAGGGATTACAGGGCTGTTTAAATAGTTTACCTGATCTAACTTTGGTCAGTGATATTTACTAGAAAGTCATTCATTGTCATTAAGATTTTCTAATTTTTGTGGTATATAAGCTTTTGAAGTAAGACATAATGATTTTTGCATTTTCAATGTGTGTTGTTATGTCTCCCTTTTCATTTTTGAGTTTGCTTACTTGCACATTGTCTCTTTGACTTTTGGTTATTTTGGTAAAAGGTTTGGCTATCTTGTTGAGTTTCTCAAAGAACCATCTCTTGGTTTTGCTAATTATTTTTATTGTTTTCTTTGTTTCTAACTGATTTATTTCAGCCCTAATTTTGATTGTTCCTGCCTTCTACTTCTCTTTGGTGTTCTTGCTTTTTTTTTCCCCCTAGATCTTTAAGGTGTACTTTTAAATTTCTGGTATGAGAAATTTCTAATTTCTTTTTTTTATTGGATATTTTATTTATATTTCAGATGTTATCCCCTTACCTCATTTCTCCCACCACCCCCCCGCCCAGAAACCCCCTATTGCATCCTCCCTCCTCCTGTTTCTATGAGGATGTGCTCCCACCTAAATCCCCCACTCCCACCTCCCCACCCTCGAATTCCCCCACACTCGGCATCCAGCCTTCATGGGACCAAGAATCTCCTCTCCCACCTATGCCCGACAAGGCCATCCTCCCCTACATATACAGCTGGAGCCATGGGTCCCTCCCTATGTGCTCCCAGGCTGGTGGTTTAGACCCTGGGAGCTCTGGTTGGTTGGTATTTTTGCTCTGCCATGGGGCTGCAAACCCTTTCAGCTCCTTCAGTCTTCTCTCTAACTCCTCCATTGGGAACCCCTTGATCAGTTCAATGGTTAGCTGTGAGCATCCACCTCTGAATATGTCAGACTCTTGCAGACATCTAAGGAGACAGCTGTATCAAGCTCCTGTCAGCATCTAATTTCTTTATGGAGGTACTTAATGCTAATAACTTTTCTCTTAGCATTGCTTTCTTTGTATCTCATAAATTTTCATATGTTATTCCTTTATTATCATTGAATTCCAGAGTCTTTAATTTCTTGATATCTTTCCTGACCCAGTGATCAATGAGTAGAGAGTTGTTAAGTTTCTATGAGTTTGTAGGCATTCTGTTGTTGAAATCCAGCTTAAATCCATGGTGATCTGATGGGACACAAGGAGTTATTTAAATTTTATCTTCTGGGGCTTGCTTTGTTACTAAGTATATGGTCCATTTTGGAGAAGGTTAT
This sequence comes from Grammomys surdaster, assembly GCF_004785775.1. Taxonomy (NCBI): domain Eukaryota; kingdom Metazoa; phylum Chordata; class Mammalia; order Rodentia; family Muridae; genus Grammomys; species Grammomys surdaster. Next base: position 14,068,091 of record NW_021604617.1, read on the forward strand.
ATGAGAAGCTGAAAAAATAATCTTTTTTGTTTATTGAGATGTTTGTAGCTGTATTAGGTCCATTTTATTCATTACATCTGTTAATCTCATTATTTCCCTGTTTAGTTTCTGTTTCAATGACCTGTCCATTGGTCAACGGGGTGTTGTGTAAGGTTCACTGTGTGATCTAAACATTAGTAATGTTTCTCTTACAAATGTGTGTGCCCTTGCATTTGGGACATAGATATTCAGAATTGATATGTCCTTTTGAAAGATTTTTTTCCTTTGATGAGTATCAATAGACCTTCCCCATCTCTATTGATGACTTTTAGCTTAAAGTTTATTACAGTAGATATTAGAATGGCTTGTCCACCTTGTTTCTTGGGTCCGTTTGCTTGGAAAAACTTTTTCTAGACTTTTACACTAAGGTAATTTCTATGTTTGTTGCTGAGTTGTGTTTTTTGTATGAAGCAGAATGATGGATCCTGTTTACATATCCACTCTGTTAGCCTATGTCTTTTTATTGAGAAATTAAGATCACGGAAATTGAGAGATATTAATGATCAATGATCGTTAATTTCTGTTATTTTGATGGTGGTGGCGATAGTGTGTTTCTTTCTTTCTGTGTGTGTGTGTGTGTGTGTGTATGTGTGTGTTTCTTCTTTTGGTTTTGCTGGTGTGTAGTTATTTCTTGTGTTTTCTTGGGTGTGGCTTTCTTGCTTGTGTTGGAGTCTTCTTCTAGTATCCTCTGTAGGGCTAGATTGGTTTAAATTTAGTTTTATTTTAATGGAATATCTTGTTTTATCTGTCTATGATCATTGAAATTTTTGCTGAATATAATATCCTGGGCTGTCATTTCTGAACTCTTAGAGAGTGTAAGGCATATGCCCAGGCATTATGGCTTTTAAACTCTCTGATGAGAAGTCTGCTGTAATTTTAATCATTTTGCCTTTATATATTACTCTTTCTTCATCCATTTTGGCTTTTAATATTTTTCTTTGTTCTGGACATTTAGTGCTTCGATTATTATGTAGCAGGAAAGTCTTTCCCCACCCCCAACTCTATTAGTGCTCTCCAAGTGTGATGTACATTTATAGACACTTTCTTTAGGTTAGGAAAATATTTTTCTATGATTTTGTTGAAGAATTTTTTAGGAGGCCTTTGAGTTGGGAGTCTTCCCCTTCTTCTTTTTCTTTTATTCTTAAGTTTAGTCTTTTCATTGTATCCCAAATTTCCTCAATGTTTTGTGTTAGAAACTTTTAAGCTTCAGCATTTTCTTTGACAAATTCTTCTATCATATCTTTTATGCCTGAGATTCTCTCTTCCATCTCTAGTATTCTCTTCGTGATCCTTGTATCTGTAATTCCTGTTCTCTTTCCTTGGTTTCCCATGTCCAGGATTGTCTTAGTTTGTGTTTTCTTTATTGTGTCTATTTCCTTTTTCAGGTCCTGAACAATTTTCTTCATTTCTCCTGTTTGGTTGTATACTTCTGTATTTCTTCATATTTATCTTATTGCCCTGGCTTCTATTGATTGTGTTCTTATACTGACCTTTATCTTGTTATCCCCTATGTTGACAGGCCTTGAAGTGCCTAATGAGGTCAGGCCTTTGGGGCTATAACTAGAGCTGGTTACTTGTGGTGCAGCAGTTTGCCAGAGATGCAGGCAGAGTTGGTAGTCCCTGATGACTTTAATTTGCTGGCTTTCATGAGTGGCAGTAGGACCCCAGGGATGCAGCTGGAGTTGTGACACTAGAAATGGAGTACAGAGAGTTAGGGCATAGCTTCCTTCTGCTGCTGAGTTTGCCAAGAATGCAGGCAGGCTGGGAATAGAAGGAGGGGTCTCCTTTGGTCACCTCTAATGGCTGCAGGCATCTGGGATTGTGGTTAGAGCTATGGACAATACGATTGAGCACAAGGAGGGGACAGGTTGAATCTCCTTGGGTACCACCTCACTTTGGCACATCAAAAAGTTTTAATGGGTCCGTGTGTGTGAGTGTGTTTGTATGTGTATATATGTGATATATTGATGTGTGTGGTATGTATGAGTGTGTGTGTATGTGCATGTGTGTGTGTGTGTTTTGTATGTGTGTGAGTGTTGCTTTGACTGGTTGCAATGTCCAAATTCCATAGCACCTGTATGGAAATCAGATTATGTCCATGCTTGAATTTACACCTGTCATTTTTTCTTAAAATTATAATTAAATATATTTTATTATTAGAGTATCTTATGTGTATGTGAACATTCATAATATAATGATTTTTATATGACCCTGTTTACCAATATATGTTCTTAACTATTAATATTTACCAAATTTAATATTGGTATAATCAATGGGGCTAAATTCACTGTTGTCATTTAAAGTCCCTATTTTATGTATTATATTTGCTCCGGTTTTATACAGCCTCTGGTTTTAGATATGTGTTAAGTGTATCCAACACTGAAGTATCATGAAATATATTTTCATTGCTTTTAATGTCTCATGAGCTCTGCCTTTTGATCTCTCCTTTTCTATACCTCTCATTTTTATTTATTTATTTACCATTTCTACAGTTTTTCCATATTATGCTTGCGGTAGGAGACCTCTGCAGACTAGAATCTTTCACTCAATAACATTATATTCTCTTTTTCATAGCCTATTTTCTCAATGTTCATAGCCTGAGCCGGCAATTTGGTTTAGCACTGAATAACATTCCGTTGTTTAAGAACAGCCCATTAAATCATTTGCCTATTGACAGGCATCTGGACTACTTCCAAGTTTTGTCAGTTGTAAGCCAAGATATTATAAATATCCACATAGAGGCTTTAGTGTGAGGATGATTTTAAAATTGCTTGAGTGTCTTCCAAGAGGAATCATTAAGAGTACAATGATAGGTTTTATTAGAAATTTGTTGCTAGGAATCATGTTTCCTTTCCTTGAATGTCTTTTTATGATTACTTTATAAATGTATTTGGTTTTCAACCTTTTAATCACATTTCAAATTTTGTTAATTTGTGTGTGTGTGTGTTATGTAAAACTAAGTATGTGTTCATTTGCATCTTCCTTTGTGTGGGTGCAAATGCCTATATGGCATAGCATATGCATAGAAATCAGAGGAGAACTTCCTTTCAATGTCAGTCCTAGCACTATTTGAGACAGGGCATCCTCCTGCCAATGTAACCACACTGAATAACCAGCTACTTTTTATAGGTTCATATGTATTTTCCTCCCTTTACCCAGGAGGGGTACAGTGGGAACACAAATACTCATGCTGCTGAATCTTTTTCTATGTGGGTTCTGGTCATATAAATTCAGGTTGCCATACTTCCTCAGAAACAAACACTTCTTATTACTGAGCAATCTTTCATACTTTTATTTCAGTACTGTGTGAGGACTTATTTTTGTGTCTGCAGTAGCAGTCACTTATCAAAATGTATATTACACATTTTTTTGTGTGTGTGTAACATGTGTCTTCTAATCCTTTTTTTGAATTAACCTTTGAAACAAAGATTTACTGTGGTGAAGATCTGATAATCAAGTACATTTTTCTGAGATGATACTTTTTGTTTTGAACTAAAAGAAGGCAGATCTTCCTGGCTTCCTCCCAAGTCTTTTTGAAGCTCTTTTAATCCTGTTTGATTATATTTTTGATTTGATTTGAATTAATTTTTGTAAAGGATGTGACATCTAGATCTAGGATCAATGTTATACACATGTATTCTACCATTTGTTGAGAAGCCGCTATCGATTACAATAAATGGCTTTAAAAATAAAAACGTTATATGTAAGTATTTGTTTGTGAGTCTTTGTCCATGGGCTATTGCATGTGTGTGTGTGTGTGTGTGTGTGTGTGTGTGTGTTTGTATGTGTGTGTTTTAAAAAAGTTTTTCTTTTGGAAATAAAGACTAACAAAGGGTAAGCACTAGTCATATATCTAGAGAACTAAAAGTGACTGAAGTGGGATATTTCTTTTCATCACAATATTTATGTCTTTAAAACCACTAATATACTCAATTTGATTTAAAGAAAACAATGTAAAACAACACCTTCCCAAGTAGAAAAAAATACTTTAACATATTGGACACCAAACATCTACTAAGAGGAACTAGCAAAGTAAAGAGGCAAGCTTGTGATAATCTTGCTTTCTCCACTTTATGGAGTATTGAATCCTTTGCTGAAGGAACAGTCTGGCCCATAATTAAAACAGGTCTCTTTATATCAAATAATGTAGCTAAAATAGTCTCACACAGGTATGCACAGAGGCCCATTATATGGGTAATTTTACAGTCTGTTAACAGTTAACAATAACTATCACAGCATTATTACATCCATTAGTTCTGACATGTTGAAACATACTTGCCAGGATAAGAATTCCACAAGATTCAACCAGGAGAATATTCATTTGAATGAAGGAAGGGTTCATGAGACCCCTCCTCTATGAGGTATGGTTATCAATTAAGAGATGCTAGAGGAAGGAATGTCAGTTTCTTTAGAAGTATAAACATAATGAAGTAGGCCATGCTAGAACAAATTACATCTCCTCCATGTTCATGTATGCACTCATAATTAAACTCAGTATGACACACACACACACACACACACACACACACACACACACACACACGCAGATGACCTGAAGGGGTTTTCTGGGGAACAAGAAGGGTTTCAGAAGAAGAAGGGGGATGAGAAAAGAAAACAGGTTGGAAACAACTAAGATTTACTTTATAAATATATATGAACAAAGAATAATATATGCATGTATATTCATTTTTTCTTCATGGGATCCCCATAATAAATTTTATGATGTAGCACTATGATGACTCAAGCTGGTATGGGAGTGCAGTTCAGGGTTAGAGCATCCACATAACATTGTAATGTGCTGTGATCACCAGCATCATGTCAAAAGGAGGAAACAATGAACAGTCACTGAAACAAACAGCAATGATGCACACTGGTAAATAAAGAAACCCTTATAGTGACTACAGCAGCCACACCTGTAACAGCAGCTACAACAGGAATGGTGAAAATGAAGACAACACAAATCAGAAAATCCTCAAAAGAATACAAGGAAGAGAAAAAAGTTAATAATGAGAAAATAAAATTGGAAGTAGAGATCTTCCATGTTCACTGAGTCCCCTGGGGAAGCCACAGCCTGCTATTCAAGAGGGACCTCCATTCTCAAGCCACCTCTACACCCACCTTCATCAGGCATGGTGATCTTGAGTATTCAGGTAAACTTGCCTTCCCCAACCTATCTTCCCTGCTTGTTGAGACCTCTAGGGCAAGCCAAGGTGCCCTGAGGCGCCTGCTATAGAAGACAGACTTCCATTCTCCCATCACTTCTCCTCTCACCTTCATCAGACCTGCAGATCCTGGACCATATGGATAAGCTTCACTCACCTCACCCATCTTCCCTACTTACTGTGTCCTCTGGGACACCCCAAGCTGCCCTAAGCAGCTGGCTATCCACTCAGGACTCCCGTTCTCCTCACACCTCTTTCCCCACCTTCATCAGACCTGTGGATCTTGACACATACAGGTCAACATTCCATCCGTCACTTATCTTCTCTGCTCATTGAGTCCTCTGGGGCACTTCAAGATGCTCTGAGTAGGCTACTAGCCAAGGTGGACATCAATTCTCTTGCTAAATCTCTGCCTACTTTCAATGGACCAGTGGCTCCTGAACCATACTGATCCTGTGGATTCTGAACAATACAGACTTGCAAATAATAAATAAAACCTTTAAAGAAATACAGGAAAATGCAATTAAATAGGTGAGGAAAATAAATAAAACTGTGCAAGACTTGAAAGTGGAAATAGGAGCAAAAAAACCAAAACACAAACTGAGGAAATCCTTGAGATGGAAAAGCTAGGGAAGGGAACAGAGTACAGGAGATAGAAGAGAGAATCTCAGGCATAAGCAAAAAAATTGAAAAAATTGTTATATCAGTCAATGAATGTTAAATCTAAAAAATTCCTGACCAAAAATACTCCAAGAAACCTGGAATACAATGAAAAGACTTAACCTAAGAATAATAGGAATTGAAGAAGGTAAAGAGTCTCAGCTCCAAGTCCCTGAAAATATGTTCAACAAAATCGTAGAAGACAACTTTCCCAACCAAAAAAAAAAAAAAAAAAAAAAAGAAATGCCTATAAACATACAAGAAGCTTGTAGGACACCAATTAGACGGGGCAAGAAAAGAAAATCCTACCACTACATAATAATCAAAACACAAAGTCTACAAAAGAAAGAACATTAGAAGTAGCTAGGGAAAAGGGCAGGTGACATACAAAGGCAAATCTATCAGAAATACACCAGAATTCTAACAGAGATTCTAAAAGCTAGAAGGGCCTGGACAGATATTTTGTATCCTCTGAAAAGCCTCAGATGCCAACCTAGAATACTATACCCAGCAAATCTCTCAATCTGCATAAGTGGAGAAAACAAGATAATTCAAGACAAATCAATATTCAAACAGTATCTATTCACAAATCCAGCCCTACAGAAAATGCTGCAAGAAAAACTAACCCCAAGGAGGATAACTACACCCAAAATATACAAGAAATAAGTAATTCCATACCAACAAAAACAAGCACACACACACACACACACGCACACACACACGCGTGCGCACACACACACAAACACACACCCCACCATCACCAGCAACAATAACAATATCAAAATAACAGCAAATAATAATCAGTGATATTTAATAACTCTCAAGATCAAAGGACTCAACTCCCCAATGAAACAACACAGGCTAACCTAATGGATGCAAAAACAGCATTTATTATTTTGTTGCATAGATGAAACAAGCTTCAGCAATGAAGTTAGATACTACTTCATAGGAAAGGACTGGAAAAAGTTTTCCAAGGAAACGGACCCAAGAAATAAGCTAGAGTAGCCATTCTAATGTATAACAAATCAGACTTTCAACCAAAACTAATCAAAAGAGACAGTGAAAGACACTTCACACTCATCAAAGAAAAACATCTACCAAAATTATATTTGAATTCTGAACATCTTTGCCACAAACACAATGGCATCCACATTTGTAAACACTGTTAAAGCTTAAATCACACATAGAACGCTACACACTAACAGTTGGAGACTTCAACACCCCATTCTCACCAATTGACAGGACATCTAGACAAAGCTAACAGACATTATGAATCACATGGACCTAACAGGTATCTATAGAATATTTCAACAAAATATAAGAGAATATACCTCATTTTCAGCACTTTATGGAATCTCCTCCAAAACTGATCATACAGTTGGTCACAACGCAAGCCACAACAGATAAAAGAAAATTGAAATAATGTCATGTATGCTATTAGACCTCCATGGATTAAAGCTGGCCTACAACAACAACAAACACTGGAAACCTACACACTCATGGAAATTGAACAATGGTCTACTCAATGATCACTGGGTCAGGGAAGACATAGAGAAAGAAATTAGACTTTCTAGAATTCAACAAAAATGAAGGCACAACATACCCCAAATTATGGGACTCAATGAAAGCAGTGCTAAGTGGAAAGTTCATAGCACTAAGTGCCTCCATAAAGAAATCAGAACTCTAGTTAAAAGGAAGCAATTAAGCCAGGCCATGGTGGCACACGCCTTTAATCCCAGCACTTGGGAGGCAGAGACAGGCGGGTTTCTGAGTTCGAGACCAGCCTGGTCTACAAAGTGAGTTCCAGGACAGCCAGGACCACACAGAGAAACCCTGTCTCGAAAAAACCAAAGGAAAAAAAAAAGGAAACAATCAAACCAAAGAGGAGTAGAAGGTAGGGAATAATCAAAATCAGGGGTGAAACCAATAAAACAAAACAAAGAAAACAATAAAATGAATCAATGAAACTAAGAGCTTACTTCAAAAGCCTCTACTCCACAGAATTAGAAAAGCTTAATGAAATGGGTCATTTTTGACAAAACTATCACTGACCAAAGTTAAACCAATATCAGTTAAACTATTTAAACAGCTCTATAGTGTCTAATGAAATAGAAATTAAAATTCTCCCTACCATAAGGAGCATAAGGCTAGATGGCTTTAGTACAAAATTCTACCAGACTTTCAAAGAAGAGTTAATAGCAATACTCCTAAACTATTCCATAAAACAGAAGCAGAATATCACTGCCAAATTTATTCTATGAGCCCAGAATCACCCTGATACCTAAACTACACAAACACTTAACAAGGAAAGAGAACTTCAAACCAATTTCTCTTAGGAACACTGATGCAAAAATACTCAATATAATGCAAACTGAATCCAGAAACAGTTTAAAAAACATCATCCAATATGATCAAGTAGGCCTTATCCCATGGATGCAGGGATGATTCAATACATGAAAATCCATCAACGTAAATCACCATATAATCAAACAGAAAGAAAAAAAGATAACACTATCATCTCATTAGATGCTGAAAACACTTTTGACAAAATTCAACACCCCTTCATGTTAAAAGTTTTAGAGATACAAGGCACATACCTAAACACAATCATAGCCAACTTCATGGTAAATAGAGAGAAACTTAAGCAATTTTACTAAAAATCAGGAACAACAACAACAAAAAAGCTGCTCACTCTCTCCCTATCTATCAATATAGTACTTGAATTTCTAGTCAGAGCATTAAGATAACTAAGGGAGATCAAGGGGATTCACATTGGAAAGGAAGAAGTCAAAGTATCACTCATTTAGGATGATGATAATATACATAAGCAACCACCAAAATCCTATCAGAGAACTTGTACACTTGATAAACACCTTCAGCAAAGTGGCTAGATGCAAAATTAACTCAGAGGTCAGTAACCCTTTTTACAATTTATAAATGTCCAAGAAATATGCTGCAAAAGAATAATAAACAAGAAAACAATAAAAAATATTTTAAAAGGAAATAACACACATCCAATAGAAAAAAAATCAACAAATTGACAATCTTCAAAATAGTTTTTAAGAAAAGGTTAAATCAGTTAGAAATTCCACAGAAAGTATTCTTCAGAACTTGATAGTTCCAGAAAACAACACAAATATGTTATCCCTGAATTTCTCTCCAGAATGGTAAAGATAGAGTTCTCCAAAATTGTTACAAGAAGGATGTACTTTTTCAAGTAGTATTGAACAATAATAGAATTGGCATGAGATACGATTTTCTTAATTTTAAGTCTCAGTAAAGACTGTAGGATTGTTCAGAGTGTGATGAAGTTGTTATAGTCTCTGGACCATACAACCATTACTCTTTCCTCCGTGTCAAGGTCCATTGAATGTTTCCCCCCAATCAACATGTATGTGGAAGTTGAGTAAGTATTCCATATTGGCTATCAATCTCTTGGTTGGGGGTCTTACACCACAAGTGCATTTTTATGTAAGAAAATTCAGTAGTAAGATCTATCTTTCAGTAATGTACAGAAAGAAAAGGAAATGAATTCCCCTAAAAACAAATTATAAAGATGTAAAAACTGTATCAACTAAGTCCAATTACAGTGAATTTCTAGTCTGGTGACAATCGTAAAGGGCCATGGATGTTCGAATGTATTCACATTGAGATTGCATTGGAAATCAGATGATACTTAATGCTCCTTTGAGGCTTTGACATGTATTTCTACTAAAGTGACAATGAATTGTACAGTAAGACATTGCTATTTTGTGATTTATAGGTGTAGGTAAAATCGCTGTGCAGTTGTGGTCCTTTCTTTGTAAGACATCTTACCTAAGGCTAACTGGAACCTCAGAAGAAAATGCTGAAGGTCAATACAACCAATCAAAGGGTCAAAGTAAAGGAAATGAGTCGACATCAGTGATAAACATTATGCAACTTTCAAGAAGAAAAAATTACTGATAATATACATATATATGTTAATCTAACTTCATATATATATATATTGAATTTTATTGAATTCTAGTTGTTTCCACCCCATTTCTTTCTATTCTTCCCTCCCTCTTTTGAACTCCTTTTTCTTTTTCACAAGTGTCCTTACTGCTTATGTGTGTGTGTGTGTGTGTGCGTGTGTGTGTATTTCCCACTGGATTTAATTATGATTGTTTACATGAGTATGGGTGGGAGGTAATTTGTTCAATCATGACCTACTTCATGGTGTTTACATTTCTGAAGGAACTGACATTCCGTCCTCTAGCATCTCTTAACTGATAATCATACCTCAAAGAGGGGAGGGCCTTCTGAGCCCTTTCCCCATCACAATGAATATTGTTGGAATTGACTCTTGTGGAGGTCTTGCATTGGTAACTATATGTGCCATGAGTTCATGAATTTGATAGTCATAGTACACCCAGAACACATTACTTTGCCAAACACACAGATACCTATATTCCAGTAAATTCATATTGTATGCCTTTGATATTTATCAAGAAGATCATTATTTATGTATAATAATAATATATAAAACAATGTGTAATACATATAATAATAATGATAATGACAATGGCTGGTTGGTTTGGGCTGCAATGGGATTCATGGATATTATCTCTGCCTTTGGTTTCTGGACTACTCTCTTCAGAATAGAAGGGTGTACACAGCTATGATATCATTTCTCTGCTGAAAACTTTCATGTCTGTAGTCAGGAAGACCAACTAAAATGGTTAATTTTGTTCAGCTGTTCTAGTAGTGGGTATGAGTTGGGTTCCCAACACCCACATTGTGGCTTACAGACATTTGCAATTCTAGTTTCAGAAGGTATGGCATCCACCTCTGGCTTCTGCCGGCACTAGGCACATACACGGCAAACATATATGCATGCAAGAATAATAACCATGCACATTAAAACAAAAATAAAACATCTTCAAAAAAAAAATCAGTCCTTTTTGCTGGAACAGAGGGATGCCACAAGGTTTCTAAGGGGGTGACTCTAGCTGTGACTCCTAGCAATGGGATATGGATCCTGAAGTGTACACTTCTTTTTCCCAGGCAGGACTCCCAGTAGAAGGACAAGGACAACAACACACACACAAAACCTCCCACCCAAAATGTGTCTATCCTTACAAGTCAGAGCAAGGACAGAGCAGAGACAGAGAAAATGACCAACCGATGACTGGCAGACACGAATCTAATATAACTGTCCTCTGAGAGGCTCCAAGCAGCAGCCAATGTAAACACATTCAGAGACCCACAGACAAAATTTGATGGAGCTCAGGGAGTCTTTTGGAAGAGTCAGGGGAAGGATTGAGTGCCTAGAAGGTCCAGCCTCAGAGTGAGGAGGGTCCTGAGAAAGGGGTGAATGGGAGCAGTGCTGATTCAATAAGGATCCCGAGTCAGTAGTGGGTCAGTTCTAATGCTGTTTCATCGTCCAACCATTCTCGTCATTCTTCCTGACCGGAGAGCCTGACCCCAGTTTTTGATTTACCAAAGCTACATCATCAAGGCTTTAACCATTGTTAATCATTGTTTTAGAAATCCTTTAATTCACATAGATTCTAGGAATCCCAGCTCATTAACTACCACTCCCAACTCCTTAATACAAAGCTAAAGCACGTTTCCTTATAGTCCTTACACAGCCTGTTCTTCATGGGTAGCTGGGCACAGCTATTGCGTTTTCCTGGCACAGCAAACAGCAGTCGTTAGTGAGTATTATTATGTAAGACTAGAAAGGTGACAGACTCCTGAGTTAAAAATAATTTCTTACAAAGTTTAAAAATGTATGCTAGTAAAGCAGCTAGCTCCCTCTGATATCTCTCTAGGCATTGTCATCTCCAATCTCTTAAGTAGCTAGGAAAATTAATTAGTAACATTTTATATGTTTAAACATCATATTTTAAGTATTTAATCTTTGTTTCCTTATCCTAGCAATTCCTCTGCCTCATGTCCAAAATTGACAACCTCTTCATAAACATGAATTCACTTGCCAACCATTCTTTTCCATTGAACCTGACTTTCCTAATTTGTTTCTAGGTTATATACAAGCCTTTCTACTGTAAGATAAACCTATTTCTCATTTGTCTGTTTTTTATAGATTACTCCTTTTTCCTATACATGCCTTTTCTACTTGAGACTACTTCAACTCTCTATCCTTGATTTCCCCAATTCACCCTGGCTAATAAATACAGGAGACACTGAACCGGAGGGTACATATGTTTCCTCATATAATTCCAAGTTTGGTGAAGTCATGTAATGGATGTTGTCTAGATCCTAGGCTGAAGCCCTGTTCCTTGTTCCCCATGGCCTCATGACTACCTCCATTCATCATTCTTAAGAAACATATCTGTTTAATTTATTGTGAGAATGATTAGCTGCGAATAATGGGTGAAGTATATGCCCCTGAAAGGGAGTCTGAAAAGTATGATAGAAGACGGAACAGAAAAGCTTCAGGGCAATAGCACCTATCAGCACACATGAAGGTCAATGACCTGGCGATGCTCCAGGGGCAGGGACTGTGTCAGGGACTACCTCTTACATGGCATTGCCAGACTGGCAGTTGAATGAACTGAAGAGGAGAGGGACACCACAGAAAGACCAGCAGAGTCAACAAACCTGGATCTTTGGGTGCTCCCAGAGACTGAACCACCAACCAAAGAGTGAGCATTGCCTAGACCTAGTCTCTGGGACATATGCTGCAGATGTGCAGCTTGATCTTCATGGGGGTCCTCCAGTTACTAGGGCAGGGGCTGTCCCTGAATCTGCTACCTGTCTATAGATCTCATTCCGATAACAGGGCTGCCTTGTCTGGTCTCAGTGAGAGAGGATGAGTCTCCTCCTGCAGTGACTTGATGTGCTGGAGAGTGAGGGAGGATTGAGTGGGAAGATACTACACACAGGGAGATTCTCCCTTCTCAGAGGAGAAGGGGGGAAATGTGGGGAGGGTCTGTGTAAGGGGGTACTGGGAGAAAATGAGGGCTACTATTATGATGTAAAGTGAATAAATACTTTTAAAAACAATTAACTAATTAATTAAAAATTCCTTATTAAAGGAAAACCAAAGTAGTTTTGATATTTGAGATGCTAAAATTCCTTGCATATACACTCCAAATGATACATAGTAACTGATGTCTCCTCTTTGGAAACTGATGACTACTTAAGGTTCTAAATATGCATTTGTATAGTATTATCCAGAAAATAATATTTTAAAAGTAAGTGAAGTTTTAAGCATTTTTTCTAAACCGTGAATCAAGAAAACAATGAAACACTGGAACAAGAGTTTTCATTAACCTCATTTGAAGAACAACACTATAATTAATAAAGATGAATTCTGGGTAAATGAGCAGTTAAGATAAAAATGACTTATTAATTATTAATTATTAATGTTGCAACTAAAACTGTGGACTCATTGTACAATTACTTAGTCACATGAAATGCTTGCACTTCTGTATACGTCTTCATATATAGGTAGTGATTGCAGTACACGCACATAACATTATTGTTGATACTACGTATAACCTATAAAGTATACAATATTTTTGCCTTCAATGTTGATCTCCTCGTTTAGAGTCCAGCCTTCTCTGTTCTGAAATCATATGCACTTTTTGTTCCTTTTCACTCCCAAGAAACAAATACATGTATATTTTTTTCTTTCTTGATTGTCCATAGACAGTTGGATTCTTTTTTCATATCATAGAAATAAACTATTAAAATACACTACAAAATGCAGTATTGGATTGGCCTGGATGACAAACACAAAGAATTTACAACCTATGAGCACTTTAATAATATTAAACATTATCTAAGTATAATGTATTGCATATTTCAAAAGCTGTGCTTTATTCTAAAATTGGACCTACCTAATTATTGGAGCTCAGGTTAGGAAATAGTAATTTTGTAGTTTTATTTTCTTGTATGCAACTGAAACAATAGTTTCACATTCCAAAATGTTCTAAAGTGTTTCAGATCAATTTTGAATCTATTTATAAAATTAGTTCTCATGATAGCAAAAGTTAAATATATTTTCTCTATATGTGTTATATATTTAAAATCTGCTGTAGAATATGTTAAGGCTATTAAAATGACTTTTTGACTATTTAATAATTAAATCTTTTATTTTAATTGTATTATTTTAAAAAGTAATCTTGTGTAGACATGTAAATAAACATAACTTGATTTTAAATCATTGGAGTGTCTAGATTGCTGATAAAAGTTATAAAACCAAATTTGTGAGAAATAAATGTTAACCAGAAATTACTTATATATACAGAATAGTTATCACACAATTTACCATATAATAATAATATATGCTTATTTTTTCCAAACAGCACTAAATTCCTTGCTATATCCTAATTCACCAAACTAATGTTCATCATGAAAAATGGAATAATTAACTAATGAACTATGTAACATAGTCCGTTAACCTGAACCCACATGTATGTATGGGTTTGAAACTTTCTAACAATCATATATGAAGTTATTTTTCCTTATTTGAAGAACAAAATCACAAACTAGTAAGGTATTATGTATGGCTAGAACTAGTCTGTTAAAATATTGTGATATAAAATAGAAAATGTAAATGTTTTTCATAGTTTCTATAAATGTAAACTAAAATTAATTAGATTTTTGTGTTAAAATGCAATTAATGTGTAAGAAATACTTTATACATGCAGATTCATCTAACTTTTGCAACTTAAGTTACAACTTTTCTAAGACAAACAGTATAAATCACAAAATTTGGAAATATTATAGTTCTGATTTTTCTCATAGGAGATTAATAAATATTAGAGGTCTGGAGCATAAATGTAGTGACAAGTTTCTCTCAGAAGGAACATTCAAATATGCAACATATGTGGATTTTGTTTGCAAGCCATTAGGTACCAAAAAACCATAAAAGTGCATAGTGTGAATGGTATCTATTTCTCTCTTCTCATTTCTATGTACATTCTGAGTGCTGGAACATTATTTCGTTTCCTTTCAAACAAAATTTTTAATGTCAGAATTATCCAGTCATTAGCACTGGAATTCTTTCTTACAAAGAGCTGTGAGGGTTTACCTTCTCAGTTTGGTTGAGCTAAATAACATTTAGGAGACTGATTAAGCTGCACAACTGTGAATTGCTGTAAGGAAGAATCTAAAGATACACAAAGGGGTTGCATTCTACACTAAATACACTAGCAGTATCCTAGAATCTAAAATAAATGATGGTGTTGGAAGAAAGCAGTATAGGGCATGTATGTTTTTCTCTTTTCCTGGATGCCATGAAATGAGCTACTGGTGCCAACATGACTTTCCACCATTTTGGAAGTGGAGTGAGCAATTGAAACAGCTTCTTTGGGGGAAAGGGGGGGGGGCTAGAATTTGCCTGAGCAATCTTCTGTAGAGTAGGTACACCTCAAAGAAAACGTAAAGTAAGCACTACTCTTCAATAGGCTGAGGCATAAAATGAAGGGTAGCAGTGTAAGAGATGAAAGCAGAGTTAGAAGTAACTTTAAAAACATTCTGTATAGGAGTAATTCCTTTCAAGTGCCTCCTTAGGGTGAGAATCATTCTGTAAACCATAGAAGCATGTGGCAAAATAGCCAGGTGTATGAAGACACCCAGCTGATTTTGAAGCTGGGGAGAAAGGATATGGTCATTACAGCCCAGAATGCTCTATAGTCAAAAGAAGTTTCCTTTCTTCACAAGCAACATTGGTCAAAGGCATCACTTGAGTATATAACATAATCTGACTTCACTCAAAAGAAATTAGTTTGTGATCCTACGTAGGCAGGTGATCAGTTTTTTTAAGACTACAAGGAAATATTCACTTTTTTGTGAACACTGGAATAAATAAAATTCTAAGGCATATTAATAATCTAGTGATGGTTAAATGGTTTTTTTATCACCCTGACTACAAGTATTTCAGAAATAAGTTTTAGTGTTAATTTATGTAATCCTCAAGCTTTGTGCTGAAAACCAAGGAGATTTTTTGGAAGCTGGTTAAACATTAATTTCATAGATGAAAGGACTGGATCCTAATGAGTCAGACGACGTTTGGATATTTGTGTGTTATTAGAGGAACCTATTCACATGTCAAACAGATACTTGAGCCCGGTGGAACGACATTCAGATAAATAAGTCAAATGTTTCTTTTATGTATGAACAAGTGTAGGAAGAAACGGTCGAAGATAATAAAACTGAGTGCCAACGCAGTCACTGGTTGACCTTTACGAGAACAGGCAGACACAGGTACTAGGAGATTACTGAAAACTCATCAGGGATTTATATCTTTTTGTCATACTGCAATGTTGCGTAGTTTGGAACCAAGCCCAGGAAAAAGCAAACTGCCAATTGTATAAAACTCAGCTTTTGTGTTGGTGATAGAAAGACGGGTTTAGTGGTTTCAAGTATGTTGCTCTAAGTTCCTTATACTGGGATAAGATAATAAACAGTATAAAAATAGTTCTCTTCCTTCTGACTCATCTACTAACTAACCAAATACTGTTATTGTAATGCCAGTGTGGTCACTATCTTCCTGTGTTTGAATTTATCTTTACCCTCTTGGGGATGAGAATCAAGCTCATCTCCAATCTGTTATGAAAACTACCGTGTTCAACTTGAAGCATATTGCATTCATTAACTTTATCTAAACATCCTTAACCAAGTATTTTTCATTGATGTATAATTCTAAGGTGTTCTTTGTTAATTGACTCATTTTAAATAGAATGGCCCACATTCACTTGTAATTCCAGTTCTGGAAGGTCTGTTGCCCTCAGCTCTTTGTGAGCTTCTTCATGCCCCTGGTGCACATAAATTCATTCTGGCACACATCTATTATGAATGAATCTTTTAAATGCCATTGAGTTAGAGACATCTGTAAACTGAATTGCAAACATAGGTTAAATATTCATATCTTCCTTTAGCAGCTGGATAAGATTCCAATGGGGGGGTACTATCAAGGTAGCTTGAATGAATGAGAATTTATGAGAAAGGAAAATGGAGTAAGAGATCTGTACCTACCTATAAAATTATGGAGGTTTGACAGAGGAGAATGAAAGATATGGATCATAGTATGGATGAATTCAGAAGAAACCAGGCCACAAAGGAGTTTCTTCCTCTTAATGGAGATTTAGAGACTCAGAACACTAGTGATCATGAGATGCCTAAGCTATAATAATATATCTAAAAAGGTAAGGCTTACAAACTGCACTCAATGAATATCTCAGAGAAGGCAGAAAGTCTTAAAAAGCCAAATGTCCAGCATGTTTACTGTGAGATTCTGTTGCTCCACAACATGAAAGATGAAATCATAATATCTTAGCAACATTCTTGTAGAGGACCTGGGTTTTCTTTCTAACACTGACATAGAAGCTCACAACTATCTCCATGTGTAGTCCCAGAAGATCTAAAACTAACTTCCAACCTCTGAGGACAGTGCACACATATAATGCACAAGAAACATCCAGGCAAATACTCAAATACAGAGAAATATTGAAAAAATATTGACAAAGAGTACCAGCATGATGAGATCTCTTGTCAGTATGCCAATGTGAATGGGTAAGTTCAAGGCCCGTTCCTAGGTAAAAAGCTACAGGCAATCAGTGAGGGTGAGAGATGGAAAAGTCAGTCCTCTTTAGGGATGCGCCTTCTTATAGGCTATCAGATCTCAAGTGAGCAGTCCTGAAAACATGTACATAGGGCAAAATTAAATAGATTTAGAAGATTTTGTGTCAGAGAGTGTGTAACAGTAGTACTTTGAACAAAAGAGGTTATGAATTTGACAGGGAATTTTGGAAGAGGAAACTGGAGGAAGCTGGAATGGGGAAAGGAGAAACATTAGCCTGTGGTTTTAATTGGAAAATGAGTTCTTTGATGTTGAGAGATATTAATGACCAATGATTGTTAATTTCTGTTATTTTGTTGTTGTTGTTGTTGTTGTTGTTGTTGGTGGTGGTGGTGGTGGTGGTGTGTGTGTGTGTGCGCACACACACGCTTCCCTTATTTTGTTTCTGCTTGTGTTGAATTATTTCCTCTGATTTCTTGTGAATGGGGAAGTTAACCTCCTTTGGTTGGAGATTTTCTTCAAGTATTTTTTGTAGGCTGGATTTGTGGTTAGATGTTATTTATGTTTAGTTTTATATTGGAATATCTTATTTTATCTATTTATGGTGATTGAGAGTTTTGCAGGGTACAAAAGTCTTGACTGGCTTCTGTGGTTTCTTAGAGGCTGTAAAACATGTGTCCAGGCTCTTCTAAGTTTTAGAGTATCTGTTGAAAATTTAAGTGTTATTCTGAAGAGTCTGCATCTCCATGTATCTTGGCCTTTTCCCCCTGCAGGTTTTGAAGATTTAGTGTTTTGATCATTATGTTGTGGGGGGATTTTTTTCTTTCTGGTTCAATCTAGTTGGTGTTCTGTAAGCTCTTTGTATATTTATAGACATCTCTTTATTGAGGTTAGAGAAATTCTCTTCTATGATTTTGTTGAGAATATTTATTGGGCCTTGGAGCTGGGACTCTTCACTGTCTTCTGTTTCTATTATTCTGAGGTTAGATCTTTTCATAGTTTCCAAGATTTCCTAAATGTTTTGTGTAAAGATTTTTCTTTTTGATTTAATTTTTTTGGACTAATGTGTTAATTTCTTCTGTTGCATCATTTATACCTGAGATTCTCTCTTCAGTCTCTTGTATTCTGTTGTTGATGCTTCAGTCTGTTCTTCCTGTCCTGTTTTCTAGGTTTTCCACCACCAGGATTCTGGCAGATTTTTTCTTTATGGGTTCTATTTCCATTTTCTGGTCCTGAATATTTTTTCATCTGTTTAATTGTATTTTCCTGTAATTATTTGCAAGATTTCTTCATTTCTTCTATAAAGGCATCTGTCATCTTTATAAGGTTGGATTTAAGGTCATTTTCTTGTGCTTCAGTTGTGTTAGAATATGAAAGGCTTGCTGAAGTGGGATAGCTTTGTTCTGAAGATGTCACATATTTCCTGGTTCTTATTGTGTTCTTCCACAGGTCTTCAGTCATCTAGTTGTCTCTGGATGTTCCTGGTATAGCAGATATCAGGAAAGTGAGCCTAATCTGGATATTCTCAGTGCAACAGCACTGTGGTGGGAAGCATTGGATTGGATATTCTTGGTGTAGATGTTACTTTGTGGGACATCTGGTGGAGGCTAGCAGAGCTGTAGCCAGAGTATAGAGCTCTGGGGACAGCTCACAGGTACCTCTGAAAGGAGAGTTGTAAATCAGGTAAATGCAGTATTTGTGTATAAAATTATTAAAACTATTTAATTTAAATTTTTAAGTAAAAAGTCACAATAAGAGGAGATTTGTTTTCAATGAATATATTTCAAATACCATATATCTAGTACATCTCAAGCTCGAGTGATTAGAATGTTTGGTTTAAACTAAACAAAACTTTGATGTGACTGTAGCTAGCTGAAGAAAAACCCAAGGTGGTCTTTCAAACAGGTCCTAGGCTGTTGTACAGTAGGAGAAGGCACTGTGAAGAGTTATGGACAGGGAAAAGTTGGTCTACTGCTATCTAACAAGAGGTCCAAAATATTGATACTACTAATTAACTATATAATGATAAACAGAAGTGACAGACATCAGACACAAGACAGGCTACAAGGTGTCATTCATAGCAAAGATGAAACAAGCTATTTTAGTGTTCTTCAAGCAGGCTTGGAATATAAAAACAGTGTGAAGAAGGCCACCATGAACTTTCTTGATGCAGCCTAACAAAGGAATCCATCCCAGGATTCTAGTTTGTATGAATTGGAATTCCTAGACTCTAAGATCTAGAAAGTAAGCATAAACAGTTAAGATTTTCATTCATAATAGAGAGTATGGACAAAGATTTCAGTCATGATTCTATACTACTTTAGAATTAGCAATAAAAGCCATAATATCATAAAATATTCTTTAGCAAAATTTGCTTTAGATACCTCAATTTTAAGCAAAAACTGCTTTATCATTTTTGTTCTTAGTGAAAAATGTTCTTCTTCCATTAAAAAGTAATCTTTTGCAGAGAGTTCAACATTATCTGTTTTGAGACTGTATTATTTTATGACAACAGCTTTAAAAAATTTTCCTGGCTTTACAATACCTTGTAATACGAAATATGTTACTAATGTAGTTAATAGAATAATTGTTGTTTTAAGCAATAAGTATACCCCATTCATATTTCATCTGTAACAACCATAATAGTTGATCCCTAGTGTGGTTATTTTTAAAAATTAATTTTATTTATTCTTTGAGGTATTCATATAGAATATTTTGATATTTTTCCTTTTCTCTAATCTTCTCCCAGATTACATCAATTTTGTATTTACCAAACCCAAGTCCTATTAGTGTTGCCTATATATTTGTGGTGTGTATCCGTACTCTGAAGGACTGTAGACCTATCAGAAACCAAATCTTTTTGAACTGTTTTGCTCTCATATAGAAGAAACTCAAACAGGTAAATTCCAACATCTATAAATCAATGTGTAACTTATTCTAAGCCCAATTTATGTTTTCTGAAAATTCTGAAATCCAATCACAGAATATGGTTTCAATTATATTAAGTATAGGGAATTATTAAAGACTAAGGTGCTTGGTAATTATAAGTTATAAATGTGTGTTAAGAGAAGCATGCACTCAGTAACAGTAACCTTATATGTGAAAATGATTGATGGAGGATGGGAAGGTATTGTATTTTCCTCTTTTGTTATCCTTTACCTTTCCCTGTACAGAAGTAGTTTCTCTTACTGATCACCTTTAGTATCGCCATTTTACCATTTTTTTAATATCTAAGAGGAGAACTGCTTGTTATAATGATTTACTTTTTAAAGATTTATTTTTTTTATTTATATGAGTACACTGCAGGTATCTTCAGATACCCACCAGAAGAGTACATTGGATCTCATTACAGATAGTTGTGAGCCACCATGAGGTTGCTGGGAATTGTCCTCAGGAACTCTGGAAGAGCAGTTAGTGCTCTTCACCACTGAGCCATCTCTCCAGCCGATAATGATTTATCTTGATCTTAGTCTTTCTTTATGAGATATTAAGGACAATTTCTTATATGGATCTAGAGAAATTCTGTAACTGTGTGCCCATCAAACTAATAGTAGTATCTATATAACTGAGCCATTGGTGTTCTGTTCAGGAAATTTTCCCCTGTGACAATGTGTTCGAGGTTCTTTCCCACTTTCTCTTCTATTAGACTCAGTGTATCTGGTTTTATGTAAAGGTTTTATGATCCACTTGGACTTAAGCTTTGTACAAGGAGATAAGAATGGATCAATTTGCATTCTTCTTCATGCTGACTGCCAGTTGAACTAGCACAATTTGTTGAAAATCAACATTCCAACTCAGTTCTTCACTGAGATACAAGGAGCATTTACCAGATTCATCTGGGGTAACAAAAAATGAGTATAGAAAAAATAGTTCTCAGCAATAAAAGAAGTTTTGGGGGAATCACCATCCCTGACCTCATGCTGTGCTTGAGCAATAATGATAAAAAAACACATGGTATTGGTACAGAGGCATACAGGTAGATCAATGGAAGAGAATAGAAGACCCAGATATAAACACACACATTTATGAACAATTGATCTTTGACAAAGAAGCCAAAATCATTCAGTAGAAAAAGCATCTGCAGGGGAAAGACGTGGTTTGGGGAGATATTTAGGGTTGCTCTTCAATAATAAAACATTTACCCCTCTTAAGTCCTAGTCACTTTGCTGCTGTCCCTTATGGGCATGAATTCCTCTCAGGGCAGAAACTGTAGTCTTTAGCTTTTATCCCCTCGTTCTAAAACAGCAGGAGCTTAAGGAAAGTAGCCTCTGTTCTACTTTCGCAGGAATTACAGGGCTCTAAATTTTAGCCAGCTAGTTGAAGTCTTAGAAAGAAATCAGAAATACTTTGAAAAGTGACTTTAATCTTTGTTTCTAAGTTCTCTCCAAAATGTTTTCTATGACAATTCTCTATGAATTTTTCTTTTTAACAGTCAAAAATTCTGACCCAGAATTGTTCCTGTCTAAAAGAAATGCATGAACAAAACCGAAGAAGAGACTGAAGGAAAGGAGGTCTAGTGACTGGCACAAATTGGGATCTAAGTTCAAGGGAGGCTCCACTATTACTGATGATATGGTGTCCTTACAGAAAGGAGCCTAGAATGGCTGTTCTTGAAGAGGTCAAATAAGCAACTGACTGAGTCAGAGTGTTTACTTACACTCAACCAATGGGCTGAAGTCAGGAACCCTGTGGTTGAATTAGGAAAGGTTGAAAGAAGCTGAAGAAGAGTCAAACCCCATAGTAAGGCCAGCAGTCTCAACTAACCTGGACCCCTGAGATCTCTCAGATAGTGAGCCACCAAGTAGGATGCTTACATGAGTTGGTCCAAGACACCCCCCCCCCCCACACACACATATACAGCAGAAGACTGCCTAGTTTGGCCTCAGTGGGAGAAGATTAGTCTAACCCTGGAGAGACTTGAGGCCTCAGAGAGTGGGGGTGGGAGCAAATGGGGGCAGAGGGTAACATTCTCTCAAAGACAGTGGAGAGGAGGAATGGGATGGGATGAGGAACTGTGGGAGGGCAGACCAGAAGAGGGATAATGACTGCTATCTATCTATCTATCTATCTATCTATCTATCTATCTATCTATCTATTAAAATATATATATTTTAAAAGAGAGAGAAATAAGTATAAAAAAGATTTCTACATAAAGCATTATCAGAAATTAATATCCCAGTTCTGTATGATACAAGATTGCAGTAAATAAGTTATTCTCTCTAAAATGTTCTTCAGTTCTTTAAAAAAAACCTTGCTCAGAATTCTTTATTCCTAATGTCTTTTTTGCCAATACCTTTACATCTAAGTTCTTCTTGAGTTTAATTTCTTCTCTTTGTCCTCAGTGCTTACATATCTTTCAGAATACATGATGACATGGTAACATGTTCACAAGTTTACACATAAATTCAAATCATAAATTGAAAGAGAAGTTTACAACAGAAAATGTTTACATTCATGTCCATTCAGAGTAATTATCTGGCTAAATATTCATCATCTGTCACTAGGTCTACATGATCATCGAATGTTAAAAAAATCATATTTTTTGTGACAAGTGTATTCGTCAAGTTTAGTACAGAAAAATCCAGTCAATATTTTATCTTCTGTCCATGCACCTATAGTAAATCATTAGTTCCCTTTTATGACCTTTGTTTAATAGTTTTATAACCTCTTTGAATGTGCTCTAAATTGTAGTTGGCTGCTTGCTATCTCAGAAGCAATTAACTTATGACACTTGAAGACTGACAGAGTGACACTTGAAGACCGACAGAGTTCTCACTGCAGATTTGACATCAGAAATGATGTCAGAAGTCCTATGATAAGAGAGCTTAATAATTACTAATATAATTTTAGGAATTCTTTTAGGATCATCATTAAGAATTGAGAAATCATCTATTTGTCCATACATCATCACTACAAGGCAGTACATCTTCATTGCTCTGCAGAGATCTCTAAAAAGGGAAGGCTAATGCCTAGTGATATCTATATCTACCTCTACTTCTACAAACATACATACATGTATACATATATACATACATACATACATGTAATATTACATACATATTGCATACATGTAATAGGAAAGGCATATTAATAGCAGGAATCTTTCCTCGATGTAATTTTCTTAGCATCACATAGAGAAGCAAATTTGTCATTACCTTTGACAGTCCATAGTAAAACAATCTCAGGAAGATCATCTGTGATCTTTTAGCTTCTCCTAGCTGGCTCCTGGTAATGTGTTAAAAAAGGTTTCAAAACTTTATTTTTGTTAGGGAAAGAATCAGAGATTGTAATAATCTTAAAAGACACTTTAATGAGAATGATATTAATATAAACTGTGTTAAAAGTTTTCTTCTATTTAGTAATATGAAAAAAGTGCTTAAGATTATTTGTAAATATTCATTGAATTTTGATTTTAAGTGACCTTTTGTATGCTTATAGGTACCATACTGTTTATTTAACCAAAGAAAAATACAGTTTTTGATACATTATGCTGCTCACCTTTTATGTCCTCATAGGATTACCCACAGACATTTCCTGATCAAGTCATAAAACATATATGTCTTCCTTTCCCATACTTTTCCACAACAATGAAGAATTAATCTTTACTAATCTCTTACACATGCAAATGCAATTATCTTACATATTTAGACATAAGAGAGTAGGTGGAATTAATTTCTGTACATCTAAACATTGATGATACAACAAATTTCAATGAATCCCATGTGGACATCAAGATTAGTGGATGTTCTTACACAAATGTTAGAGCTTACAATGATATGGTTAAGCTTGTTTTATTCATTTGTGAGACAGTAGGTTTTTACCTCTGTGCTACCCTTAAGATGTTCCCTGAACACCCACGCTCCAGTGTCATCCCCTTCCCCACATCCTGCCTTTTTGTGTTTATAACCCCTGTATGAATGAGTATAAATTACAATTTGAAATATATATATATATATATATATATATATATATATATATATATATATAT
>NW_021604617.1:14092467-14113219 GCF_004785775.1 Grammomys surdaster
TATATATATATATATATATATATATATATATATATATATATATATATTCCATTAAACACACACACACACACACACACACACACACGCACAAAAGATTTTCCTAATTACCAAGAGTACATTATTTCTAGAATTAGTTCAATATTCACGTTTTAAAACTTTATTCTAGACAACTGAGAACTAACATATATCTAATTTTTGTATTTGAGAAAGAATAGATTAGTCTAAATATATCATACCAAAGCAAATGTCTATGAATAATTTAGTGAATAAGGTCATGGTATATGTATATAAATTAAATTATTGAATATTGAGAATAAGACTAAACATGATTCTATTTAAGATAATTAATTAGTAATTTGAGGTAAAGTCAAATTGATTATTTTTGCAACACCATTAATTTATCACCCAGATTAACCCATCATTTAAGAAATATCTAACAGTAGCTACCTTCTAGTTAATAAGAAAATTGAAAAAGATTACATTTCTTGGAGCGATACACTTTTCCAGAAAAGCTAATATATAAAGGAGAAGTTTGTTTAATTAACTTTATTAAGGCTCCAAATGTATTCACTTGCTAATCCACCTCATCTTTAACTTTTTATACTCATTTTGTGTTTTATTTATACAGATAGAATCTTCTTTTTTATTTACAAAAGGAGCATTTAATATATCCATACATATTATAACTTTTACATATGTTCCAATATTTTAGCATGTGGAAAACATCATTCACAATATTGGGTGAAAACTTTAAACAATAGATTTATTTACCACTGATCCTATACTTTAGAATAGTTGCTACAGACATTTATTCTAGTTACCTAGGGAGCTTTATTAAAAATCATTGTATACAGAATACATTCCTAATTAATTAAATAATCTTAAATTGACAACATGGAATATTTCTAATTTAATTCTCTCTCTCTCTCTCTCTCTCTCTCTCTCTCTCTCTCTCTCTCTCTCTCAAACACACACACAAACACACGTGCACGAGCATGCATGCACACAAACACACACACACATGCACGCATGCACACACATGTACACTATTGCCATTTTTCACCTTCTCCCCTTTTCTCCTTTGCCTTCTTCTCCTTTGTCTCCTTCCCAAGAAGTTAAGATAACTAACTACACATGGGGTTGAGGTTGTTTTTTATTGCTCAGTTAACTGGGGTCATGAGTTTCTGTATATTTATAATATATATTTTTGTCTTACTCTACTGGTGTTGCTGAGATATAAACTGGAAAAAAGTTAAGTTCCAAAGGGGGAAAAATGTTTATTTTGGACCTTTGTTGGAGTAGCAGAGAAGTCAATATCCTGGTGTCAAATGGCATCCTACTGTGGAAAGCTAATAAATGTTGAAGAGAGATTCCACAGGAAATAAGACCATAAAATAACATTGTCACCACACTGGCAGTTAATGATCTAGTGCTGAGACAAACAGAAGTTGTTCTCAAAAGAAAATCATTTTTTTCCCAAAGGTCCCCCATGACTCTCACACAGTTACATATACTAATGAAAATGGATGAGTCATGTATATGACAAATGTCTCAACTATTTAAAATTGCCTTTACAAAATGTTCTTATTTTTTTTCAAGGAAATTTCACTTTATTGGAAAAAAATAAAAATGACATATACATTTAAATTTTATTTAATCATCTTTTCTTCTTTAAGTTTTATTAGATATTGTATTTATTTACATTTCAGATGTCATTCCCTGACCCCAGAAACTGCCTATCGTATTCCCCCCTCCTCTTTTTTGCTTTTATGTAAGGAGCCACCATTAGAAGATGGTGCTTGTTCCCTCTGTTTGAGGTGGAAAACAACTGCATTCAGGGTGTTAAACATCTGCTGTGAGCCTGCTTATCTTTCAGATGCAGCTTCTCACCCTCCCGAGCAGTATGTAAATGAAGTTCTTCAAGAAGCACCAATTAGACACTTATACACAGTTGTGATAACTATTTAAGCAGCACCCATTTCAGGCTTCGGGGTCTTTCGCTTTACAATCAATGGTCTGTTCCCCAATAAAGTGCGTGAGGAAGGATCCTGTTGTTGCGTCCTCCTTGCTGGCGAGGCAGGCGCGACACTTTTATGCCATTTAAATTACATACAAATATTAAGGTCAGTTCTAGACTGAGGAACTAGCAATACAATAGATACAAATAGTCAAAGAACAAGAAAGACAATAAACACAAATAGTCAAAGAACAAGCAAGGCAATAAACAAAGTTCCGTGATCACTCCTGTGATCACTATTTCTAAGGGCTTATTAGGATGACCAAAATATCTGAGCCTACTTTCCTGTCCTTGGCTTCAGGCAAGAATCTGACATTAGGTTAGAACAAAGTAGTAATTTCAGGCAAGAATCTAAATTTTAGTCTAGAACAAAGAAGTAGGCTTTAGACATGAAAATGAGTTCGCACTAGTACAAAATGTTCTTTTATGACACTGAAAATGCCATAGTATAATAGACTCTATTTCTGTATTCTAAAGAAATGATATTGAAGAAAGAAGGACTCTGTTCTCAGATATTGTATGTGTTGGCTAACATTATTTACTTATATCTGGCACTGATCCAGAAATTTCCTTGGATCAACAAATGCCAACTGTCTCAGCATCCTGGGGAAGATTTATCTATCCACTGACATTTAATGTGACTTATTATAGGTGAAAATATGTTTTTTCCTCATCATAGATGATAAAAAGCTAATAAAACATGATTTAATCATTCAGGCATGTTTTTCTGAGTGAATACATTATCTATGCTTATATGATTTTATCAAATTGCACTTACTTTGAGCTTACCTGTTTAGAAAATATTATTTATTTTTTTCAGTGACCTTAACATTATTCCTGACAGTCTTATAACTAGTGCAAAAGAGAACTTAAAGCTAAAATAGTTAAATTCAAAAATTAAGAAATAAGTTACAAGATAGGCAAAGTTATGTGTATTTTTACATGAAATAGTTAAATACAATCATGTATATACTGAAAAATATACAAGAAGTACTATCGTTTGCACTACTGCTATCTTTACAGATTTCAAAACTCATCACAGAAAACCAGAAGGTGATTTAGTATTATAAGCATTTAAGCCTATCTTGTATCTTGCAATAGTATCAACTGCCAAGAACTTATTTCTGGGTCTGTTTCATGATCATATTTTGATGGATATAATCAAACTGTCAATAAGAAAATGATTTCTCCATTATTTGGATTACATATTTAAAACATTATATGTAATTGTTCTGACTAACTGTATTGCTACTATGTGATAATGGATGAACAAAAATGGGGAATGTAGAATTTTTGTTTTAATGTGCTTATTACATGAATAAAATTTTGACTAATAAAAAAAGGAAAAAGGAAGAAAATACCCCAAATTTATATATATACACATATATTGATACAAATATAAGTTCATATATATACATATATATGATTTTTCCAGTTATAGATGAATATAAATATATGTATGAATATATTAACAAGAACTTTATCATTTTCAAATTATATGTGTTAGATTACATGTTGGATACTTCCTTGCTGCTGAGTAACAGAACTGAAAAAAAATCTAGTTGTTTATTTATTTTGATTAGCAGAGATTGCCTTTTGTAATAATTTTGTCTCAGTATACCAGATGTTTATCATAATGTGACAGAATTTCTACTTAAATGTGTTTGCTACCAGTATAAAATTTTGATGAAGAGAAAAAAGTAATTTGAGTATAGAATAACAACAATCAAAGGCAACGATGTGTTGTAGGAGATGGACAGCAGATCCCAAAACATAAAAACAATAAGCTCTGATGTTCCATGGAACACAAAGGGGTCACTATGTTGATTTATTATTATTAAAAATTATTTTATACACCAGTAAATCTAAAGGACATTTTTTAAAGGTTTTTCTGAAATATTTGTTATTTTCATTGGGTAAAGTAGACTTTACCTGAATGCACGTTCTTCTGTATAATTTTGTCAGTCCATAAATAGATTCATTCTCTTCCTTACAGATTTTTATTGAATTATGCTTTCTCAACAAATCACAGTACTTAGTTACAGGTTTTATTATGATGCCAATTTAAATATATATTGGGTAGACCAATTGAATACAGAGTTGTGGCTTTCAATCAAAAAGTAAGCTATAGATACCCTGGGAACACCAATTAGAAAATATTGATTATGAAAATTAGCATTTACTATATGTCAGTGAAGAAAAGGTCAAGAAATAGCAACAACTGAGAAAACAAAGTTGACAAGAAACAACCATATTGAAATAAAATAGTGTTACTTTGATGGTTGAATGTCAATGTTTATATCATGGCCTACAGTATCCTTATACATCAAAGTATATTTAATGATCCTTAAGTATTAAATTTAAGAAAAAATGTGAAGCAGGATCATAACCCAGAGGGAATTTCTCACAGAAACAATGTTCTCTATAGATTAGGAATGTTGAATTATTTTCACATAATTCACATATATTTGGACTAAATATATTCTGATCAAAAAGAAATGGAGTGTTTAATGTGGAAGAAGAATGGGCTTGTCAATCCCTGCTACATAGCAACAGATGATATGTATTCTATCATTTTATCACAATTAAACTAAACAGTATTTTTCCACATTGATATAATATTGGACATCATTATAAAAAAATTGCCAATGCTCACAATAACTAAAATATCAAGCTTATCAAAAGTTTGCACAATATTAGGTAGCCAACAAGATGAGGCTGGAGACTGTTCTTAGCATGCTCTTAACATGTTCTGCCTTAGAAAGATGGAGGTAAAACCGGCAAATTCAAAGGTAACATGATCTAGGAATGTTATTTAATTACTTAGAGCTCTGATACACTAGAATATTTAAAATAATACACGTGATGGTGTGGTAAGTGAGTTAAGCAAAGTTTAAGCCTTTAAAGATTGTCTTATACATAACAGTGTCTAATATTTATTCCTATAATGAAATATAATTAAAATGTACATTGAGTAGATTCTGTTCTCTGGTACATCTTATTCACGTAGACAGGTGACCATAGAGACCTGTTGTAATGTATATGACAACATGAGCCTCTAGAAATGCCTCTCAGTACTATGTGTGTGCTACTTGAGATTGGCAAATTAGTCTCTTGCATTTATCAAAACACTTTTCTTAACATCATTGCCTAGGAAATTTACTGTCAGTATTCTAACCTGCTTCATTTTTATGACAAAGAAACAAGCTTAGAAAGCATAAAACCTTGTGTAGATTTACACACTAAATGAGAGCAATTTGATATGTTGCTCAATATTGTTCAACATCATTCAACCAGAGAATAAAGGCCAATATAAGTGGCTTTAAAGATAGCTGGGGTTCTTTGTCAATATATACTCTTGAAGGCATTATCACATTGACTTTGCAAAGGTACAAGACACACTTGTTTTCCAAAGCATTCAACAATTTCCTAATTTCAACAATTAATTTTGGACACTTCAATTTCTGTGAGGAAATCTTGAATTCTCTAAAGATCATGAAAAGTATAAGCTCACACTTTATTCTTAAAGGAACAATTTTTTAAATTGTGTGTGTGTGTGTGTGTGTGTGTGTATTTGCTTCTGCGTAGAGGTATATTCATGGAAATATGTGTTCATGGAGATTAGAAAGTGTCCAATCCCCTGCAGTTACAAGCAATAATAAGGCACCATACATGGCTGAAAAAAAACAAACTCATTATTTGAGTAAGAGCATGAAGTACTCTTAAACCTAATCACTTCTGTAGTCCCCTTAAAAGAAAAAAATCTTCACAGCTTTGATAAGATAAAAATTATCTGATTAAGAGTTTTTGAAGCATCTACTGATAAATATATAGATACATTATATGACTAGATGAACATGAGAGAGCTAGTAAAATTTGTTTCTAATAGGCATATAAAGAGTCATCACATGATGTCAAAATGTCAGTCAGATGACCAACAATAAAATATGGCATGACAAATCCTTTGTCATACCTGGTTAACCAAGAAGTGCTTGCACAGTGAGACTGTGCCCAAACAGGAACTATGCAGAGTACATATAGACAGCTGGGACTCTTGTCTGATGTTGTCTTTCTTCTTCCAGCAGGAGAACACCTCATTCTGCTCTGAAACCAGCAGTAAGTAACTCTCCTTTATTATGAGATCAAATTCCTAATGCCAATACATTTATAACTCAGGGGCAGTGTAATTTTATAGGTAACAATTGCATGTGCTGTTGTTATCAGAATCATACTGATAATTTTGTTGAGAATAATTATTTTCATTTAATCATGTAAAGCTGAATATTTGATTTATGAAGCTTATTTTTTTTAATCTTAGAAATGCTTTTGTACAGAGATAATAGGAATGAAACTTTTTATTTTAAAATCATAAATAATGTCTATGATTTTTCCAGGTAACTCTATTAGAGGCGTCTTTAGTAAAACCATGATCTAGGAGTGTATTTAAAATATATTTCTGAATAGTGATGTAAATGTCTTTAGAATATGGATGAGAAGATAACATTACTAGTGATTTTAAATTGGTCAAAACAACTTTATAGCAGTGAATGTGGAATAATCGTGTTACTGATGAATATATAACTTGTCCATAAAATACCTTCAAAGGAAGGACAAAACGAAACATTTCATTTCTCTGGGCACAGGTGAACATATTCTGTTAGCTTGTAGATTATTTAAATGTATAAATTGTGTATCTATCTTCTACGACAAAGCACATATAACTTTGTGTTTGGGGCAGACAAAAATGTTTCTGGAGAACATTAGGGTATCATGAAACTAATGTCAATCAGAAAGGAGTTATATGCTACTGGAGAAGGTTATAATTCCTAAGAGCATTTATGGATGTTTTCTTCCATGTGTTTAAATGATGTTCTCAGCTAGTTCATATCTGAACCGACAGTCCCTGTCCATGTATCTTCTGAAGTTAGACAAAAAGCAGTCAGTTATCGTAAGTGTAAATCCTGAAAGCTATTAGGTAATGGAATGCTAGTTTATGAGACAAAGGGTGAATTGCAGAAATGAACGTCAGAAATTTCAAGAAGTGTAGATCAGGCAGAGTTCAGAATTCCAGTGCTACTGCCTCGCAAATTCAAGGAAGCAAAGACTTTCCTTCTTGGAAAAAAATACTTTGTGGGGATTGACAAGGTTGTTTTGGCAGCATTTTTGTCCACGATGATCTCTAGCAGTTTGGTGAAACTTACGTTTTCTGTTAACTGATTCATACCTCTGAAATACATGACAATGTAATCAGAGTGAAGATTACATACTATACAGGAATTTAGAAAATATTACAGTAGATAATTGGGAGAATGTGATGAGTGTGAATCAAGTTATTTTTCCTGTAATGTGCTCATCCAAGGCATGTCTGCTGGGGTTTTATTGACATAGTCCATGTCTACATAACCTTTAAAGCATTGCAATCTTTGGCTTTCAGAACTGAAGGCTTTGAAATCATAGAGATGGTTCTTATATTTCAGTTCTGCTATCTGAATTCTTATGACACCTCATTATTAAATCTCTAATACTGAGACTGCTCATGTGTAGAGTGGAGTATTGAGTCACAGTATCTCCCCACTAGGTTTTTATGAGTTTGAAATGAAGCCCATGGAGAGTCACATGACAAGTGATACCATACGCATAGTCACTGTATCTGTTATTGTGAGGGCCTATGTTAGGACAAGGGGTACTTTGATACATTTCATAAAAATTACTTATTTATGCATTGTATCCATCTCACATCATTCTTATTAATTGTCGAGTAAGAAAAACTTTTCTTACTGGTTAAGGAAAAATCATTAAATAGTCATTTAAAAAGCAAACTTGAGTGCTGGCAAGATGGCTGAGTAGACAATGTACCTGTTATACAAGCATGGGGACCAGAGTTCAAATCACCTGAGCCCATGTAAAATCCAGATGGGCATTCCTGCATGCTGTTCACTTCAGTGCAGGCAGAAGGCTGAGACAGAATGTACTAGAACCAGGTGTAGTCAAACCAACTAAACTGTTGAACTCTGAGTGCTCTGATAGATCCTTTCTCAACTTATACGAGGGAAAGCAGTTGAAGAAAGCAACTTATATCTGCCTCAGGTCTCCACATGAAAGCATACACATATACTTGCATACTGGCATACGTTTGAATGTTTGTATATTTGTGTGTAGATGTGTGGGTGTTCCATAGAATACCATTAATAAGAGAGTGTGTTCCAAATTATTTAAATAGTTTCTTCCTCTATTTTTGAACATGCATTTATCATGTTCAAAATTAATTTATTATATATTTACCATATATGTAAAATATGAGGATGAAACTCTTAAGATTTTGGAGGTTTTAGTCTTGGTATTTGGGACCAGACATTGAGAGTAAATGTGTAAATACACTGGACACAAGAACCAAGTTAAGGACATTGGTTGAAAAATATAATGGAGTTGTGTGTGGCAGTGTACAGGTATGCCTCAATACATGAAAACTCTGAGTCAAGGTTGTTGATTTGAAGTCAGACTGAGCTACATGGTGAAATCTTGTTTCAAAAGGAAGAGAAAGAGCCAGGTGGTGGCTCACACCTTTAATCCTAGAACTCAGGCACTAGAAGTAGGTGGATCTCTGTGAGTTCCAGATCAGCCTGGTCTACAGAGCAGAGTTCCACCACAGTCAGGGCTAAATGAAGAAACCCTGTCTCAAAAAAAATAAAACTGAACCACCTCAACCAACCAACCATAAGAAAAAAAGGAAGAGAAAAAAAAACTTTTAGTGAATAAATAACAAATAAACATATCCTTAACTGAGAACATTCTGGCTAGATTTATGTCAACTTGACACAACCAGTGTTATCTGAGGGGAGAAAACCCTACTTGAGAAAACAGTTCCAAAAGATCGTGTCGTACACAGGCCAACTTTTAGGAAATTTTCTCAGTTATTGATTGATGAGGAAGGTCTCAACACATTTGGGATAGTTCCAGTTCTAGGCTGGTAGCCCTAAGCTCTGTAAGAAAGCAAGCTGAACAAGTCATTGGGAGCAAACCAGTAACGTCACCCCTCCATGGTGTCTGGATCAAACCTGCCTCCAGCTTCCTTCCGGGTTTGAGATCTCACTTTGGCTTCTTTCAGTGGACTGCGGTTTGGGATACATAAGCCATCTAAATCCTTTTCAAGTTGCTTGTGGTCACGCTGTTTCATCACAGCAATAATAACCGGAACTAAGATATAGGATTTACTTAGGTTTTTAAAAACACGATAATCCAACAGGAGTGATATGACAAATTCTTACTTCTAATCGGATGATGTGTTTATAAGAATATATTTATAATGGGGTGGAAACACTTATCCAGAAAGGACTTAGTTATACCATTTGTAGTGAGTGCCCGGTCATAGTAATAATCGGAAGCTATTGATATTCTTGGAAGGACAAAGAAAGAATTGCTAGACTCCTAGAACTGAAGAGAGGGTCTATATTGGTTTCAGTGCATTGGGGAGAAGATAATGACCATATCATTTGTAGGTGTGTTACTCAGAACTCCATTACTAAACATCATAATGCATATCTTTGTTCTCTTCTTTGTTGTCTAGCCATGGCATCAATGCTAGTGCTGCTGTTCCTGGCTGCTGTACTGCCCCCATCCCTTCTTCAAAATGACTATGAGGTATGAGTAAGATTTAGTATATTCTCAGAACAGTTTAGGCAGCTATGAAGGCTAGGCTAGCAAGCAACTAGATCACTCTTCAAAGTTTTAAAAGACCAGGATGTGTTATAAGTCACAAAGTATTCATTGATAGTTCAAAGCAAACGGCATTATTTCAAAGTTGTGACTAATGAACTTGTAGCCCTAATTATAAGTGAATATTAAACATGGTCAGTTAGGCTGATTTAAATTAAAATGGTTAGGTTCGTGCAATATCTAAATGAACAGGCATATATTCATTACACAATGTAGATATCAAAGAAAAGGCTGGAGACAAATATCTCAGAATAAGTTTTTTATCGAGAGTAATTAAATTGTATTTTTGCTATATAACTTAAATATAAACATTGATATTAATTTACAATACCCTTTTCTTTTTAATGTGGTCAAGAAATTAAACTTACACATGATATTTGCATTATATTTGTATTGGATTTTTCATGTCTCTCAATTTATTTCTGAAAGTTTCTCTTCTAAGAATTGTTATTATTTTATTTAATCCATTTCAGTGTAGTCCTCACAGAAACTTCATATTATATTCCAGATAACACAACTTCATCATATATATATGTATATATACATATATATATATATACATATATATGCATATATGTATATGTATATATATGTATCTCATCTTTATAGATATTGTGTATCTATTTTCAATTTTAAAAGTTTTCAGGAATATAGTGAAGTATAATACTAAATTACACTTGCCTAGAATACATAAGCATTTGAGTTGATTTTCAGCAACACACACACACACACACGCACACACACACACACACAACAAGATGTTACACACACACACAGTCCAAGTTGTTACATACATCTACTATGCAAACAATAAGTATGTACATGAGCCAAATATTATTTGTAATATGTTTCTATGTTTAGATAATCCCAGTGAGGCTTAGTCATCTTTTAAAATGACAGAATATATGGGACTAGCAAAGATATTCCTCATCTGCTCAGAAAGATATTAAAGTTAAAAGCATTGCACATTGCTGTAACCCTCATGTTCTTCTCTGGCCTGGGCATTGGTTACAACTGGAATTCGTCAAGAGTATGGAGTGCCAATAACTGGATAGACCTGTTTTAGAATATAAGTTGTATGGGGTTTTTTGTTTGTTTGCTTGTTTCCATAACCAAATTAGCAATCTAGACACTATTTATCTTATCATCTAAGTGTTCACTCAAGTTGTTTGTATTCCCAGTTTCTTTCCTAAAATGACTGTGTTTTATAGCACCTTTGAAGCATCTATTCTCCCTCCCTTCTTCCCTGACACCTCTCTTCTCTCTTTGGTCTACTGGTATCACTTTAGAGAATTTCAAGATACAAATAGCAGAATAATTCTGAGTCACCTTTGATGAATGAAGGTTTCTTTAAAGTTACCATGAAGAACTGATTTCTCTGTCACTTATTTCTGTTCCCCTGCCTTAACTTTGTTTTGTTGTAATTATTAGATCATATTACCTATCCAATATAAACCCTTTAACAAGTTTTTATTCTTATATTTCCATGTTTCTAGTATCTCTTTAAAAAATATTACTATTTCCTGTTAAGAATATAGAAGCACATTTATTATCTCTTGGAGTTCTTAGGTACCAAGGAAGGTAGAATAACAAGCAGAAAATAATAATAATGATATTCTCATTAATAATGAGAATAATTAATATTTTCTCAGAAAGCATTATTATATTATGTCTTTAGAAAGTTAATAATCTTAAGTAAGGTTTTCAGGTTAATATCTAAGGAGATATGCCTTAGTGGATAAGCACAGTTACTGCTCTTGCAGAATATACTTTGGTTTCTATTACCTACCTCAAGTGGCTTACATCAATAATTCCAACTCCAAGGGTTCTGCTACCCTTTTCTGGCCTCAGCAGGCATTTTGCTCATCTACACAAACATATACACTTAATTAAAGCAATTTTTTTTTTTAGAAAATGATGCCTTTTCCTTAATAAGTAAATTCTGAAGAATATTGTTACTATACCTTATAATAAAATATGAGGATTTTCAAGCAATGACTTTAAAATGTACACTCTATCTGTCTTAGAAATCACTAGTCATGTGAAATCCCTTGGCTCAAGGGATTCATTCGTGCATTCAGAACATAAAGCAAGAGTTAGATGTAGACATGTAGCAAATACTAGCAATGCAGTGTGACTAGATCTATATGTGTAATGTCTGCAGTAACTTGAGAGAAGTAAGCACTGCAAGAATGAGAAACAACTTATTCCAGCAGTAGGATAAAATGTATGTGAGGATCTGTCCAATGATAATCAACCTATAACAACTTGCTTTACACTGTAAAAGAAGAGAGGATTTGGAGTATGCTTCTACCATCAAGAGTTTTTTATATTTTTGCCAATTCACATAATATCACTCTATCTACCTGTCCGAGATAAACACAAAAATGTAAAATTAAATATTAGCATCTGAGTTAACATGTTTATTTATGTTTAATGATTTGTAAAGCCAACAATACTCAAGCATTTTCAAGAACCCATTGCCTATAAATTGACTTTAATATTATATTAGATAAAACTCTTAGGAGTGGACACAAAATCCTATTACATATAAAAATTTCTTACTATAAGAGATAATTGAATGCACACATACAGTGCATCTAGAATTCCATAATCTCAAACGCTTCCAAATTCCTTGTCGGAGTTTGGCTATCTCTTTCAAAGGTCTATAATAGATTATGTAACTCATCCTTAGTGCTTCCTTGCTACAGCCTAATTGTGTGCAAATGACTTAAGTTTCTCTACCATGTTTTACTATCATTATAGGTTTCTCCTAAATAATAATTGATATTTGTAAAGTCAGAAGAGTTTTTACTATGTTTTTTTTTTCCACTTTTACCTTGACATGCCATGGATTCATTCATTCCTTTTCAAAATTTCTGTTTAAAATGTTTCTGAAGAAAACTAACAGATGTTCTTACCATTAAGTTTTAAGGTCAATGACTAATATTGTCTGAGCACTTTGATAATGACCGTCATCCACCTTAGTCATCATTTTCACCATTTCATATAACCTTATCATACAGTAATGTAACTTTCATTTTATTTCCGTTTAGAATAATGATCTTGAGGATTTGTCAACCACAAGAGCATCAGTCCAAGAAGAGATTGTAGAAAAGCACAACCAATTGAGACGAAAGGTTTCTCCATCTGCTAGTGACTTACTAAAAATGGTGAGGGCTCATGTCAGGACAGTGCTTTTGGAAAGCTGTGTTTGGAGCCTGCTGATACAACCTGGCTTCTCCTGTGTGGTTTAAAAGGGTTTGGCTCCATTTTAGCCTCTATTTTAAAAAAAATATACTTACTGTTTTGTTTATGTGCATGAGTATCTGTGTATGTGTGTGTGTCCATATATTATGACATGCATGTAAGGTCAGAGTTCTTTCTCTGCTTTTATGTCTTCAGCCATGATGTGATTAGAGTAGAATTTATTAAATTCCCTTAATAACAGTGACTCATTGGTGTATTGGTGTTCTGGAGTTACATCAATTACAGTCACAGGACTAAAAATAATTCTTTTGACTTTTCTCTTTAGTGACCAGGCACTGTGTTATTGCCTCTCTCTCTCTCTCTCTCTCTCTCTCTCTCTCTCTCTCTCTCTCTCTCTCTCTCTCTCTCTCTCTTTTCTCTCTTTCTAGGTCAAGACATCTCTTCTTCATGACCTTTCATCTAAACAGTCTTCTGTCTTAGACCCAGATCTAAAATCTTTTTTTTCTTTTAAATTCATTCAATGTGTAAAATGAAACTAGCATTTGTGAGGCAACTTTTTTACAGGTGTAAAAATAGTCTTGGTGCATCCCCATAGTTAGTGCTTCTTGTAGTACAGCAATTGCATAATGGCTTTATGGTTCCTGTTGTGATTTCTATAAGTCATTAGCCTGTTAAATGTTTTATTATTTTTGGTGATCTTGGGAAGAAAGACAGGCTACTTGTATTTCTTTGAAATAAAAAAAGGCGTAAATAAGTGGGAGGAACTTTGAGTATAGATTAGGAAGCTACGGAGCAGACAGTGACAGAGGTAAAAGTGCCATGGAAAGTGTGGAAAGAGGATGGAGATAGAACATGCATGACATCAATGGGAGGCTATGGGTGAGAGG
Source organism: Grammomys surdaster (assembly GCF_004785775.1). Lineage (NCBI taxonomy): Eukaryota > Metazoa > Chordata > Mammalia > Rodentia > Muridae > Grammomys > Grammomys surdaster. The sequence continues at coordinate 14,106,295 of NW_021604617.1, forward strand.
GCATGGGAGGATGGGCACAATCAGGAAGATGGGGAAGAAAACCATGCAAAAATAAGCTTATTGTAAATGTTACAATTTAAGTTGATAGTATATATGCTATCATAAAAATTAAGATACATACTATTTTACATATTGATTATGATGAAAGTTATGTGGTGCCTCCAGAAATCTTGCACTGATATAAGCCAGTCCTGCCAGCCTGCTTTCAAAGATATTGTGCCTTTGAGGTTTTTGTTATTATATAGCTATCTTCTTTCTTTTTCCCCTTTAGGAATGGAACCATGATGTTCAAGTGAATGCTCAAGAGTGGGCAGACAAGTGCATGTACAGTCACAGTCCTATAGAACTCAGGACAACCAGTATGTAAATTAAAAATCACTTATGTGTGGTTGGAGAGTAACACAGGAGGGCCCAGTTTCTGGTATTGTGCTAACAAACCTTTGCAAAGTAAACACCTATTATGATACTGTCTTTACAAAAAAAAGTTCAATATCTATGGACCAGGATGGCTCAGAGAGGCTCCATATTATGCTTATTGGGTATTCTATATTTTACACAAACCATCTTCCTCAATGCCAGCTTTGTGTCTTGTAACTAGATCACAAGTGAAACAAGTTAGGGATCATCTCTTTCTCTCCTTCAAAGAATAAAACAGTTGTCTGGATGAAACTACTGATTAAAGTAATATGAAGGGGACTTGAAATTAGAATCTCTATCTCTATCCTATTATTTTTATTAATGTGTATATTTGTCTTGTGTATGTATGCACACGTAAATGTAAGTGCATGTACAGAAGAATGCCTGTAGAGATCAGAAAAAGGCATTGAATTTTTGGGAGCTAAAGTTACAGTGGTTGTAACCCATCCCATATGGATGCTACCAGTTGAATTCAAGTCTGCTAAAGTAGCAGGATATGTTTTTATCTGTCGAGTGACTTTTTCAGCCCTCTGTAATTAGAATTTCCAAATTTCTATAATTTAAGCCACTATCTTATCTATCTTGTTTTGTGTGGGTTTTTTCTATATATAGTTTGTTTGTTTGTTTGTTTGTTTGTTTTGAGTCAAGGTTTCTCTCTGTATTCCTGGCTGTCCTGGAACACAGTTTGTAGAGCAGGCTAGCCTGGAACTCATAGAAAGCTGCCTGCCTCTGCTTCTAGAATGCTGGGATTAAAGGAATGTACCACCATGCCTGGCTCGAGTATCTTATCTTTTGATGTGGCTTGTTTATATCTACAAGTTATATTTTTAATCATAAAAATGTATTTAATCCGAACAACTAATTCTTCAATTTTCTCAAGAAATATAAAATATTTGCATTACCCTCATTACTTCCTTTATTGTTTTGTTTTGCTGTTGTTATTTTTGTGCAGGATGACTTCAAATACATAATATTTCACTTTAAGCTTCCTAAATTCTGGAATTGTGTGTCTGTGTGTTTAAGCCAACAATGTGTATGTGCCAAACTCTGTCTTCATTGTTGGTGACAGAAACTTATGGTCACTCCGGGTGGGTGAACATTATATTAAGTTAAAAATAAATTATGAGACATAATCTTTACATCAGGAAGTATAGAAATTATGAGAAAATAAATAAATGGACTATGAGATATAATATTTCTTGGAACATTAGAAATTGTAATTGCTGGATGAATTTGAAGATAATTTAATTATTTCTTTTTAATGTTCTACTTCGTAGCTATCACTATTTAATAATATAATGATTTAAAAGTTTATTTAAAATACTTTAAAATTTAGCTAAAGTATAAAATAATGTTGAATTTCCAGGGATTGAGAAAAATACTAAACTATTTATTGGATGTTGAAGCTTTGTTTTTCTCCATTCTTGGAAGAATATTTAGCTCATGACACTTTATTTTTCTAATTAAAGCATGACCTATAAACTTTAAAAGTATTGTTATTTCTGTTTTGGTTTGCTTTGCCCTTGTGTTTTTTTAAGTAATGACAATAAAGAAGGCTTATACAAAACAATAATGCTAAAAATGTAACATTTCACATAAAAATCATTAGTAAGAACAGGAAAGAAATTAAGAGTTAGTATTTGTCTTTTATAAAAATACAAATCAACATTTGTTATATATGAGGCACAAACACACACAAACACATCCCCTCACACATATTCACATAGCTATAAAGAATTTAATATCCATCAATGCAAGGAGAGAAGCTACTGAGAAAAAGACTTCTGTATTTATTCAGTTCATATGGTATTCACCCCATACATTATATACCTGTGGCTACTGTTCAGATGAATGATCAAGTCTGAAGCATGCCTCTTACGAAATAATCAAAAGTAACAGATAGCATTGTCTTTAAAAAGCAGGAATTCGGCTTTGTATAGCCCCCCTCTGTATATCTGTGTGTTTGTGTGTGTGTGTGTGTGTGTGTATATGTGTGTGTGTATTCTTTTCTTTCCTGCTGCCCTAATTAGTGGTCTATTCTTCTTCCCCATAGACCTAAAATGTGGTGAGAATTTGTTCATGTCAAGTTACCTTGCACCATGGTCTTCTGTAATTCAAGACTGGTATGATGAAGTCAATGATTTTGACTATGGTATAGGCCCAAAGGAACGTGGTAGTATAGTTGGACACTATACTCAGGTAAGAAAAAGTATTCTCTGTAAATGAGAGGCAAGGAAATGTTTTGTATTACTTGACCAGGGCTGCACATCAGCTTTGTATAGCTCCTGAAGGAGAATGGGAACAGTCTTTCTGACATTCCCTCATAGCTGATTTCCAGACAAATAAGGTGCCTGCTTTAGCAAGAATTATACAATTATTCCTCAATTCAAGTCACTGTCAAATAGGGCCTACCAAAGCTGAGAAAGAAAGGAAGTGTTACAAGGATCCTGAATGGCTGATTGGAGAGAAGATCCAGATGTGATAAAACAGATATCTTAGTCAAGGTTTTTGCTCTGATAAAACACCAGGAAAAAAAGCAAACTAGGGAGGAAAGGGTTTATTTGGCTTACATTTTCATGTTGTTCATCACCAAAGAAAGTGAGGACGGGAACTCAAACAGAGAAGGAATCTGGAAGCAGGAGCTGATGCCCACTCCATGGAAGGTGCTGCTTACATGTGTGCTTCCTGTGCCTTGCTCAGCCTGCTTTCTTATAAAATCCAGGACCACCAACCCAGGGATAGCCCCATCTACCATGGGCTGAGTTATCCCTCATTAATCAGTAACTATGCCTTACATCTAGATCCCAGGAAGGCATTTTCTCATCTGAGGCTCCTCCTTCTCTGATGACTTTGTTAAGTTTCTATACAAAACCAACAAGTACAACTGTCCAATTGTCAAGTTGACACACAGACATACAAATCATTTTTAAGCCAAAAACTTTCTTGTCTTATTCATCCCTAAGATCTCACATTAAAACATAAGTAACTTAAGTCCTACAGTCTTTACAAATTCAAAAGCATTACAATTTCAATCTCTTTAAAATATCCAATCTGTCTAGAAATCCAAAATCTCTTATAAAAGTTTAAAATCTTTCAGTTTTGCATGACAATAAATATCAAAATTAAATGAAATACATTTTTCAAGAGGGAAAAAGGAGGGCATGGTCACAATCTGAACCATAAAACAACTAAACCCCCAAACTATAAAGAACTCAATGTCCAGTGTCTTAGATCCACAAATAATATTCTGGCCTCCTCCAAATGGCTAAGGTCACTTCTCCACCTCTGTCCTTTCTGACACACACAGCTTATCTTCTAGGCTCCCAGCTGGTTCCACTTCATGGATGCTGCTGTTATTGGTGTTGGTGGCATGGTACTTTCATTTAAAAAATGCTGAGGACTGCTGCAAGTGAGCTGGACTTTCAGGAATAACCTCTCATAGGATGTTTTCCTGGTATGAAGCCTCAAATTTATTGCATGACTCCTTTAGTCCTGAGCCTTCAACTGCCACTGAGGCTGTACCTCTCCGGGTATCTTATAATGCCAACCTTCAGCTACTCTCCATGACCCTTTAATGCCATCAACACTTGTACCATTTGTGAGACTCTTTTACATTGCCAAGTCCAGTTGCCAGCAGAAGGTACAACTTTGGCCACACCTGGAACACAGCTTCTCTCTGCTCTCAGGAAAATACTTCCCAGTCGATTTCACCTCAGTGATGCTAGTCTCTTCTTAATCACCACTAATCTTATATCCAGCTAACCAACATCAGTTATCCCCGAAACAGAAAGGTTTACTTCAGTGGTTATGGTATCTTGTTAATAACAGCTGAATTTTCAGTTCTAGCTAACAAGAACCATGGAATCTTAAAGCAAAATAGAAAATGGACCTAATAGAGTCTTTACTCTTCCCTTTGAAATTTCACATGCAAGGCCTCTCTCTTCTGTACTGTTCAACATTCATATCTTCCAAGATCCCAGATCTTCCCACAGAGCTCTTAATATACAATGGCCTTTCTAGCTCAAAGTTCCAAAGTCCTTCCAAAGTCCTCCCAAAAATATGGTTAGGGATGTCACAGTAATAACCCACTGTAGTGGTACCAAAATCTGCAATAGTCAGGGTTCTCTAGAGTCACATAACTTATGAAACAAATCTCTCTCTCCCTCCCTCCCTCCCTCCCTCCCTCCCTCCCTCCCTCCCTCCCTCCCCCCCTCACTTTTTCTCTCTCTCATATTTATATTTGAGATTCTAAAAGGATGTGCCTCAAGAGACACCGCTACCTGTTCTAAATTTACAATGCATTTATGGTTATATGAGGGATAACTATATCATATTAGACATTATTATGACCTGATTATAGTTTATGCATTTGTGGTTATACAAGGGATAGCCATATATTATTAGGCATTATTATCACCTAGTTATTGTTTTCATTTGGACACAAAATATGATTTGTGTCAAAATGACAAAGGGTGGATTATGATGGATACTCTCAGTTACCAACATGACAATATCTGGAATGAACTACAACCAAAAATGGACTCATACCTATTGTCTGGATCTTGAGGCAAGATGGCAATATGTCTTTTATCAGGATCTTGAGGCTGAAAGACACACGCTTTTGAAACAGATCTTGAGGTAGGATGGCAACATATACCTTTAATCCAGATCTTGAAGCACACTTGGGCTATATCTTCTGCTGGAGGCCTATATAAGGACAATGAAGGAAGGAAGGGTTCATTCACTCTTTACCTGCTTACGCTTTCCTGTCCAGCACGTCCACTGGAGTCTACTATTTTAGGATACTGGGTTATACAATCCAGCTGAAATCTGCAGCAGTGTGGGACTGGGCAACTACTAGAGTTTTGGGCTTTCCATTCACAGCTGGTTACTGCTTGATTAGATGAATTGCAGCCTGCAAGTCATCCCAATACACATATACCTTCATTTCATAAGTTCTGTGACTCTAGAGAACCCTGACTAATACAGCAGGAAGCAATTCCAACTCCTTGATCTGATCAGATCTTACAGGCTGAGAAACTTGAGCTGAAACCCAGTTTCAGGAAGGAACCAGAAAATTCAAGGTCAAACTTCTACACCGAAGCTCTCACTACATCCAACTTCCAGGAAATATAAATGATGACTGAGTGGTAGCCTTCTTCCAGGTTTGCCGAGAAGGTTTACAGGCCAGTCATGATCCCTGCCCACCTGGGAAGGAGGATGCTCATGGCCATGTGTTAGCATCCAACTGAACACTTCTTCTGTGATTCTGGGAGAAATTCATGGTCACATTGATGGCTGACTAGGATGTGACATGATATCCATGTTACTCTCTTATAGTTTTTTGTCACATGCCTAGAAGGTAGGAAGCTCAGAAATTCTATATCTCACTAGGGTCCTCCTGGTATCCATGGATTCTTTGATGTCTTTCATTTTGACATGAAGATCATTGGTCTCAGCCCAGCCTTCTGCATCCTCATTATCTTGGAACCTGTCGAAAATGCACTAGAAGAACGTCAGAGTCTCTGAGATGGGAGTGAAGCAGTTGTCAGCCTCCCTAATCTCCCCTAGATGCCTCCTTTAAGCTTTGTTGGACTAACTGACCAAAATCAGGCCCTGTGGGCTCTTTTAACATTTCTTCTCTGATTCAATAATTTATGTATGTCCAGAAGGCATATAGAAACAAAAGTCTACCAAAGGTGTTTTAAGTTTACATTTTCCATTTGTTTATCTGCATTATTTTTGTCTCTGACACATGTTCCATATTCATTCCTGGGTATGCAGGTTGTTTGGAATTCAACTTTCCAAGTTGCATGTGGAGTTGCTGAATGCCCTGAAAATCCATTGAAATTCTACTATGTTTGTCAGTATTGTCCTGCGTAAGTATGCAACTTAGAGTTCACTTTCAACAACATCAAATGCAATTTAACATGTTTAACTATCATAGTGTAAAAACGATTAAAGATATACATTATACAAGGGAAGGGAAATACAAACTTTTAAATACTTCCCATAGTTAAAACTTATTATACAAAATTCTTGAAATGGCCAGCTCATCAATTTTATAAATGACACTCAGAAACTTACACCCTATGCTTAATGATTATTTCTCTTCTCCCTTCAGTTGGAGTTTTCTAAACTCATTGTGACCTCAAAGCATAGGTATTGTTAGAGTCAATTTTTCAGTTATTGTTATGTTTATAGCTTACAAAGGAATCTACTGATATTAGAGCAGAGGTGAGTGTTAGTGAATAACAGAGAATATTGATTGTAGAGTTTCTATAAAACTAACCCTACTTGTGATTTTATAGGCTGTTATCTCTTCTTATAATTATTTATCTTTTGAGAATATCATATAGGAGTACTGAATTTGCATAATTTTCACTCTTGCCTGTCTTCCTCCCAACCTTCCAAGCTCATATTCCCTCTGAAATTTATTATTCCATCTTTCAATGTTATTGTCTCTCTCTCTCTCTCTCTCTCTCTCTCTCTCTCTCTCTCTCTCTCT